>NC_083623.1:13277030-13577030 GCF_963584025.1 Labrus mixtus | reverse complement strand
CAGTATGGTGCAAATAAATGTATCCATCAAGGTAACAAGAGGTACAAATCTTTACTGGAGTAAAAGAACTAAAACCTTGAAAAATATCTTGAAAATACTCAACTGTCCTACCAAGATAAAAGTATGTGTATCATCAGTATAAGAAAATATTAAAAGTAAAGTACTCATAAGAAATCATTCTGTGTTCAATTCTTTTTCAGTGTTTTTTATATCATTATGCATACGTTGCATTTTACTGCTGCAGATGTTTAAAGTTGACCTATTTTTTAACGATCTTTATGCTGTAAGGCAGGGACGGGCAACTTTGGTCACAGCAAGGGGCCACATTCATTTAATTCTCACTGCCAGGGGGGCCAAATTGTAGAATACAAAAAACAATTACAGTCAATTATGTCTCAAATTTAACTCAACATATACCAGTGATTAAATATTATTATGGACATATTTCTGGTTTTCATCAGTTCATGGCAGATTTTGTCATGTTTTCTTCATGTTTTCAAATTAGTTGATGTGTAAAAATTGACATGGGGTCCACATTGAGGGTTGATGGGGGGCCGCCAGTTGCCCACCCCTGCTGTAAGGTATTTCTAATACAGACATGAATCTGAAAGAAAATCATCATTTATTGTTGCATTGCAATCCTATGAAATCTTTGTTTCTCTAAGAAGTTCATTCATCATGATCTCATATTAAAGTGACAACAATGCAGTGTTAGTAATCAGTTCTTAAACAACGTGACACTCTGTTTTCCTATAATCAATCAGACAGCTGACTCGTCTTTCTAGAACTACAGACAGAAGTCGTTCCTTGGAGTCAAACAGGTAAAAGCCTCACCTAGAGGTATGTGCACAGGCTGGAGAGCTTTACAAGAGGAGATGTGAGTCCTGGGAATAACGAGGTAATGATGCGTGGCGCCAGGCTTCACGTCGCGAAAACACAGCAGCTCATCATCCTGTAATGTCACGGACAGACAGATGAGGAAGACAGAGAGAGAGAGAAGGAGTCAGGGAATTCCCGGTGTTGTAGTTTTTAAACAGTACTTACACTGAGCAGGATTTCCGTGTCAGACTTGTTGTTCGCTATTTCACAAAAAGGACAGTCTTCACCCCCAGAGGCCTCCGCAGTCTCCATCTTCGTTTAAAAACGTGTCTCTTTAGGTAAACTATTTGATATGCTCACTGCAGAGCGTCAAGTCATCGATCATTTAAGGGCGTGTCCGCGGTAAGGAGCCCAGGAAAACTAGTCGGTGACCGGGCTCATCGAGTCATCCAAAGCTGCGTTCACTGGAACTTCGGAAATAACCACTCCAATTTCAGGTTTACGAAGTTTTAAATATTACCTGTCAAGTAAAACAAAAAAAAAACCAACCCTGCTGTTATCAGTAGTTAATGATGACTATCATGCGAATAAACATACACAGAAATCTGATGTGGCTAATTTAAAAATCAGTTTAAAAAAAAGTTTTCACAATTTTTCAAGTTGGCAACCTACCTTTCTGAAAAACTTCAGAGCTCGGCGCAATCTGTATGGTCCCTAAATACACCATTCATGAGAGTGGTGAAGGGATCGACCTGTTTTAAAGTATAGTAAAGGGGCGTGGCCATAAAGACGTAGTCACTTTGAGTGACAGGTGATGATAAGACACTAATTTGACCCCTCTCAAACATTGAAGCAAGGGAAACATCTAAAACTCTCAAATCAACCCCTTAAAGCTCAATATGTAATAAGAAGTTCCCTAACCTCTATATTATAAATTGTTAATGTTCTTGGATGTTTAGAATAAAAATAAAAAAAACAGAATATAGGTCACACTATATGTGAAAGTGTCGTCAGTCTTCGAGTTAGGCCTTCTGCCTGCTGGCTTCAACTTGATATTGTATGGACATACATAAGAATGTTTTTTTTATGCACACAAAAAACACAGGAATCATTCTGCATAAAAATGATTTAATCTTAAATATCTTTTATTTATATACCTTTAAAACATTTTCACTTGCCTGCTTTCAGACAATATTGTCATCTTGTTACACTCCAGCACATTTCACAGATGAGCGCCAATGCAGTTTATACACAGAGCATTGTGTTCAATCAGTTACATTGCTAACCATAAACATATAATTCATTTCGTACTTTGTCCAGCAAAGCATTCATACACACAAGATCCAACATATTCATCCACATTGTTTAAATATGTGTTCACTCTAAATTCCGTGCACGTCTTGAACACAACACTACATTACATTTTCCCTGAATGTAGGTTGTGCTTATTTCTCAAAAGCGACGTCTCAATGACACATTCATGAGTCTATTGGCTTCAGTACTTTATTCACCATCTCCACGTGGCTCAGTCGGGTTCAAAGATTCAACATCCTGGACCATTGGAGCTTGGTGGAGCTTTATCTTTTAGACACTTTCTTAGAAACTCCACCTGCAGAGAAAAAGACGTGTAATGTAGATACAAGAAGAAACAGGTTACATCATATTTTCAGGAGAGGAAAGTCATCGGGACTCACAGTCAAAAAATTGTAGGTTCCTGGGATGAATTTATACTCCTCTAACTTTGAGATTTGGCTGATGGGTGCGAGCACGTGGAGGTGGAGGTGATCGACTGACGTGTAGGGAGGTTGGTGAAACCCTATCCTGTGGGAAAAAAAACACACACCAAAGAGGATTTTAACACCAAAGTACCAAAGATGAGTGTAACACTTAAAGGTGCACTATGGAGTTTTGGTGGTGAAATTTGAAAGTTGGAGAAGTGAAATACTTCTATGCTATATTTTCTGGACTAAATACACAAAATGTATTCAAATGAAAAAAAAAATGGGTCCTTGGAACACTGTTTGGAGCTAAAAGGCTACCAGGGGAGTTAAAGTTTCACTGTTGCGGACCCACCACCATAACTTCTCGCGTATCATTTTATCTTCAAACAGTGTTACAGGGACCAAAATTTCCTCTGAGAACAGTTTGTGTATTGAGTTATGAACATATACCACAGAATACGTACACTTCTCCAACTTTCACATTGCTCTACCAAAACTCCATATCAATTAATCAATCAATTTTTATTTGTATAGCGTCAACTCATAACAAGTGTTATCTCGAGACACTTTACAAAAAGCAGATAAAATACCTTACTCTTTGTCTGTTAACATTACAAAAGAGCAGGTAAAAATATCTTACTTATTGTTATGTTACAAAAAGCAGGTGAAAGACCTTACTTATTGCTATGTTACAAAGATCCGGCCTATCCATCATGAGCACTTTAGCAAAGCAGCAAAAGTTACAGTGGTAAGAAAAAACTGCCTTATTAAAAGGCAGAAATCTTCGGCCGGATCCCCGGCTCATAACGAAACAGCCTTCACAGGCCTAGACTGCGCCGGGCTTGGAAAGGGATAGGGGGAGAGATGTGATAAGATGCAGGAAGAGGGATAGGGAGCAAGGGGGTTGGGGGAGGCAAACCGTCCATCAACAATCCGGTGGGGAGGGGGTGTGGGGTGTGTGTGTGTGTGTGTGTGTGTGTGTGTGGGGGGGGGGGGGGGGGGTTGTTCTGGCAGGCCGTCAACCAACGATCTTGAGGAGCCTAGGAGAGCTCAAGAGCTCCCAAGAAAGTAGGTGGTTAGTGACTGAGATTTACAGATAGATACATGCAGCTGCAGTGCACCTTTAAGTGAAAAATACAACTTTTGATTTGTGACAGACTCCTGTTCAATTGAATCTACAAAGCTTAAAGTGCATCATATATTTCTAGACATGTTCCAGTACTATTTTTAACTTGTACCCCACAGATACTGATACCGTAAAATAAGGCTTTAGCTTTTGGTTAATAGAAACACACCTCCTGCCTGAACCAACCTCATGTCCTTCGGATCTGTGATCCCTCGATCTCGTAGCACTGCTTTCCCCATCTTAGCCATACGTTTAACTGTTGGAGACATGCAACATAATTACTCCATAAAGACCCGAGTGGATACATTTAAAACGCATGCACTTGAAGGCATCATGAGGAGACTTTATTAGTATGACATTATTGAACAGTATTTTCAGTACATATACTCAGTCATTTGTACTGATTCTCTTCCACTGACCGAGGCCGTTGTGTCCCCTGTGCAGGGAGTGACAGCTGGTGATGTGCTGCATGGGTACAACCAGGTAATGGTGAGGAGCAGCAGGGTAAATATCTGTGAAACACACCAGCTCCTTGTTCTGATGGAGAGGATGAAGTGACAAAATGAAAACACACCAAATTACCTAAAGGACAGTGAAGGCAGCAATTATTTGAAATCCTATGCATTCAATCTGTAAACCTGGTGCTTTAAAAAAAAAAAGTGAGTATACTGGTAATGTTGACAAGTGAAATTCCTTGTATGTGTAAATGTACTTGGCAAAAAAAAAAATCAGATTTTTGATTTAGGTGTAACATGTTCATTTCACTTCTTCCTTATCACCTAACATAAAAGAGATCTGAAAGAAAAAAAAGTCCTGTCATCAATACCTAACTGATAATTCGACTTTTTAAAAGCAACACTATCGTGATTAATTTTTTTTATTATAGGTTTTTACCTGTAAATCATGATTTAACTTAATTTATTATCACATCTTTAAAATGTACTTTTTTACTTTCTGTCATAGAGAAACTTTTTTGAGGAAGGGAGGACCAAAACTCAGACAGGCTAGAGAATATCTCTTAAAAGCTTTATAGACATAATAAGCCTTTTGATGGCAGGCAAGCAAGACTGTCTTGGGAGGAGGTACAGGTACAGGTACAGGTACAGGTAGAGGCTCGAAGGAGCAGGATACAATTCAGACGGATTAGGGACAAAACTCGATTGTTGTTACAAATCAAATGTATTGTTTAATTGACATAATATAGCCTAATCATCCCAACTAGGCTTCATGATCCAAGTCTCACAAACCAGGAGTATCCACTTAGATTATGCTTCCTTACACCGGTTTTATCCATACATAATTCATGAATGTGCTGTTGGCTATATCTTCCCATGGTGATTACACGAAGACAACTTAACTTTCAGTTTCTCAGTATGTCTTTGTTTAAAGAGCTCCTACCTTTTTAAGGACATTCGCTTCTTTGTCTTGACCGGTGGCTATTAAACAGAAAATACAAGTGTCACTTGTTTCTCCTGGTGTGTTCCTCGGCATATTTCCAATAATTTTTCAGACAGTGTGGCAGAAGTGTACCTCCCACACTCTCTGTTGACGTCTCTGCGCTGCCAGTAAATGCAGCTTCCTGCAACAGGTCGGGAACTTTCATAAGATCGTCTATGTTGGTAAAGACAGCCCACTCCGTGATACAATAAATGGATCGTCTTCCCCGAACCTAAAACTGTAGGGAAGTGATGGTAGCTAAATTAGCATCTTAAACAACATTTTCAAATGAAAGTTAAAACATTTCAATGATTTAGTTAACTGTAATTAATTGAAAACGGCTTATTTTAGTTTATTGTAAGTTTTATTGTGAGTTTCCAGAGCTCAATTTATTCAATTGGTGATCTGTAAGTTTTTTAAATATCCTCTCTTACATTATGGTGTCCTACTCTAACTTGATTACAGTAACTAACTAAATAAGAGGACAAGAATGAACCATTTCCCCCCCAAATAAGAAATGGTTGCATTACTATAAATTAAAAAAACAAAAACAAAAAAAAACTTTATTTGTCCTCAGTGGCAATTAAATTTACTATGTTGACAATAAGTACCACTTAATGGCAGAACAGTCAAAGGAGGACACAAAAACCAGATTTTTTTTAATGTGTATGTATATATTCAACATTTATTTAAGTTTAAATGTGGTTGCAATAACAACACAATAAATAGATCCTTAGTGATATCACAGACCAGCAGTTTGGATTTCACATGAAATAATACTCAGGAAGCATTCACAGTTACAACACTGAACAGCTACAGACAACACAGCTCATTTTCACAAGAAGCGGTAATGAATAGATTAATATGTCAGGGTTCATAACAGTGGTGTGATACATTTGAAGTATTGCACATTCATGCACTACAAGCCTGTGTCTGATTCACATGGCATACATGAACATTTCTTCTCTATGTTAGTAGATCTGAATTTAGAGTTAGTGGTACGCCAGAGTGCAAAAACAGATCATCCCTTTTCCTCCCATTTTTATGTGAAACAGAGGCCGACCTTTTGCCTCCTGTAGTGGTGATGAAACGACATTCGGGAACATTTTTACATTTAAGAAATGCTTGATTACTCAGATCACTGCACAGCATTGAGGGTCGGTTAATCCTGTAGTGCAAAGCGACTTCATGTCTCACTTTAACTGGCTTTGATTCTGAACTACAAACACAAATTAAATTTAAAGGCATCAATTTGCTGAAATCGGAATTCAATACTGACAACAGTTATTTCTAGCGCTTGTTGGGTCAAATCAGAACAGAAACATTTAATCGAATTTATTCTTATTATTATTATTATTATTAACACAACATTTCAGTCAAAGTACAACTATTAAAAAACAAAAACAAATGAAACTGAGAGTTCTTTGCAAAAACAATGTAAAAAATAAAATGTAAAAATAAAAGTTCTAGAATATTATTTAAAATATGACAAACTCACAGCAAATAGAAATTTAAAATAGATCTTATTTGGTCATTCAAAAATGTTTCCTGGCATGAAAACATCTTTTGGATTGTACACAGGGATTGTAAATGTTACACGATGAGGAAATGAAATAGGATATTCTCATTCAGGTTCTCCAAAACTCAAAATATGAGAACCAGGCAGCCTTCAGGGGAAGTTTAACACTCCCTTTGTAAACAATTAGAAATAGTTCCTGCAGTGAAACTTATATTCCATTGTGATAGATTAAAAAAAATATCCCTAGATTCGATTTCCTTCAAGGTAAAAAAAAAAAATCATTGTAATAAAAATTATTATCCAAACTCCTTCAATACATAATCCTGTACATTCCCAAACCCACATTTCACACCCACCATTATTACCGCACCAAAACACCTACAGCAACATGGGACACCTTCTTTCACAGACACTTAATATCAGCTCTTTTGGGGGCAACATCAGCGGCTTTCTCCCTCACTCTCATCTCATAAGCTTTTGGTGCTAAGGCAGTCTGCATGCTGGGAAAGCTGGAGGCATTGTCGGATGTCTAAGGCAGCTAATGAACTGAGAGCAACAACATTTTCCCACGCAGGGGGGAGCCCGGCAAACCTACCTGCAGTAAACCCACATCAGAAACAGGCCACAGAATGCTTTCAATTCTGTTTTCAGTCAACTGTCTTTTAGTGTCATTGTGGAGTGGCTAGGGTTGCCTCCATGTGGTGCAGAATAGGCTCTGTGTTGGGGGTGTCGGGGCGTTTGGAGTGGAGGGTGACTGTAGAAGTAGCTGGAGCAGATGGAGCTACTCAAAGGTCCAAACCTCCAGACTGTGGATGTTGAAGTCCTGCTGGGCGGAGAGCGGTTGGTTGTTGAAGGTGGCGCATTTTGTGGTGGTACCTCTGTACAGCTCAGCATCTAGCCACAGACCAATCTGACCACTAAAGAAGGGACAAAGTTAGAAATGAGGGGGGGGTTCATGAGGATGAATAAAAAGATGTTGGTGTTTGCAGTGGAGCTGTTAAATCTACTCACCCTCCTCCTCCCATCTGCAGAGAATCAGTATATCCCTTCACAAAGTAAGAATTCTCCCCCGTCCAGCGGTACACCTGAATAAAAGACAGCAGACTAGGTCATGTAATGAAGCTAAAAAAAAAAAAAAAATCATCACGAGCTCTTTGAACCACTTAGAAAAACAAACCTTGATCTCAGGACAGAAGCTGTAGAGGAACGTCTCTCCTGTGCCGTAGCAGTGTTCACTCACTCTGAATGGATGAGTGGAGAACGCTCCAAATAACTGTGATAAAAGTCAGATTCAAATTGTACCACCATTTACTGGAAACAAATCAACAACAATCATAAACATTAAACAGTTTCAGTCAGCAGCTAAAACCTCTGTGTGAACCAAACGTAAAAAGAACAACGTGTAGTTCTGGGGCAGTAATGCTTTGGGGGTAATAAAAAGAGGATTAAGGCCTTGAGTTGGTACAAAGGGCAGTTTCCTGATTCCTAAAAAGGAAATACAATTACATTTCTTTAACTATGAATGTAATGTGTGATGGTTAAGTCTTTCATGACATGCCTGTACTGTTTGGTTCTGATTCCTGCTTGGATTCTTCTGATTTCATTTACAAAAAAAAAAAAAAAACATTTTCCAATGTCACTATCTCAAACTACTAGTACAGTGCTTCCCAAAGTGTACACACATTTATATACGGCAGATTTTTCATGTAAAAGGTATCTGGGCATTAACTCAAGTTGTCATAGCGTAACGGCACACATCTTTATTCCCATGCTGCAGACACCTCAGGCCCTAAAATGTAGTTTTTCTCTCAGTTTTAGTAGAAACTACAGATTTACTCAAACTGACACTTATCTGCATACAATGATATATTCTGTAATACTGCCTTAAGAACAAAATGGAATTTACATATTTAAAATGCAAACAAAAACAAACTAAACAAACTTGTGAATGAGAAGAGCATGATGGCCTGTCGCTACGGCCTATCAAGAGTTTATCTGCTCTGATCTAACCGATTCTAACCTAGCTGAATAAAATGCAGTTCATCCTTGCTTTTGTTTCACTGGTCATTAAAAGTGTAAAGTGTGTTAATACCATTTTTAACTTCAGGTCTTCCATAAAGTATCTACCTGGTTGTCCATGTCTTTGATGACCAGCAGCACAGGATTGTCGACGTCTGCCAGGCTCCTGTACAGAGTCTTCAGGCTGGTCCCGTGTCTCACTGTGCTGTAGGCCAGTCTCCAGTGGTAACCCTGCACACGAGCTGGCAGGCGACAGGCAAGCTAGGGGGTGTGGGGGGGGGGGGGGGGGGGGGGGGTTGAGGCACAGTTAGATTATTAGTCCAGATCAGAGTTTCATAGATTTCTGTTCAGTTAGCATCTACCTGCAAGTCACTGGTTCTAGTGAAAATTCACCTTCTCAATATGCGTGTCCTGCAGCAGATCACTGCTGTCACAGAGTATGGGCAGAGCATCCACAGACAAGTCCCCATCACAGCTGCCGAAACTCTGCCTGCGCTTTGCCTCATCAATAGTGATGATCTAAGAGCGGAAACAAGCAAGTTGATGAGAAAAATCCTGGACAAGTAGACACACACTGCCTGCGTAAGAAACACACACGGAGTTCAAAATGAAACGCGGCGCTCACCTCCCAGCTGCAGGATGCAGGGTCACTGAAGAAGTTGTCGATCATGTCCAGCTCGTCTTTCTCCACAACAACAAAGCCCTGCTCTCGAGCCTCCTTCCCGTACACATCTGGAGAAGACTGGACAAAAAACGCATACAGATGGTCCACCCTGCAATACAAACACACACACACACACACAAACAGATAAAAGTTAGAGGCCCAAAGACATTGAATTATTATACATGAAATCCTTTGATTTGTTAGGTACACGTAGGAGTTGAGTGCTGCTCTACGGCTTCGACTGATGTCCCAAGAGAGCCCTGATCAGAAGACCATTACCATGTTTATAGTGCTATTCTTTTATTACAAGAGCATCTGCATGTGTCTGTGTATATAACATTTATTTTCTCTTTGCTAAAAAAAACTCAAATCTCAAAAACTTGTGTCCCCCTGTTCTGTTATATCTAACCATCCCCTCACCTCTCCTGCGGCACAGCAAACCAGTACTCCGGCTGTTTACCCCGCCCCCCAAACGAGAGGGCGGGACTGGAAGTCATCCCAGAGGCGAAGGACTTCCTCATTGGCTTTCCCACTTTGAAGCAGAGGAACATCGGTGGGATTTTACTTCTTTCCTCGGACGAGAGGAGCATGTCTGTCGAGGAGAATAAACCCAGAAAAGAGACATTGGTAAGTATTCAATCACAATAACTGCGGGACTCTACCTACAGCTTTTATTATGTAGTTGATGATCCCTGCCTTCTATTGGAGCCTGCATCCTCTCAAGCAGCCAAGACTTCACTTCTGCCTCGTAGCTCTTCTTCCGTCTCTCCTCCTCGCTGAGTTCAGAGCCTCCTGCTTGTCTGTCTGGGTTTGGTCTGGTCAGGCTGAAGTCCCCACAAACCTCTGCAGCCTCCTCCCCCAGACTCAACCTCCTGCTTTGGTCCTCTGGTGCTGTGATTATTTTATCATGTGCACTATTTAGCAGCTCTTCGGTCCCTTTAGGTTTCATGTCTTTGGTTTTAGTTGCCTCCCGACTTGTAGGTTTATCAAGTGGGTCACCCTGATTTCCGATCTCTAAAGAGGACTGTGTTGACTCTCCGTCCTCAACGGAGCTGTTCTGAGCCACGCCCTCGTCCTCTTCATCATCCAGCTTCCCTTTAGTTTGACAAAGCATCGACTTGTCCTGAGTGTCTCCTCGGTCTGGGCAGATTGGCCCCAGTGAGTCACCGCTGACCATGTTGAGGGTTTTAGAGGACATCCCCACGGAGTCTTCAGTGCTCCCATTCACAGTGGGCTCCAAGTCTGTGAAGCCTTCGTCTGACGGAGACTTCTCTGTCTGCTCGCCCTCTGTGCTCCCTGGAAAGAGACATTGTCATGATCAGCGCATCACTGAAATACTTCTTTCCACTTTCAAAATGAGAGAAAACTGTGGAGAATGCCAATCAATACATCCAATCACAGAAGTAACAAAAATGAAAACCCAGAGGATTTATCAGCGAAATATCAACACTGAATTAGCGTTACCAGTATCCGAGAGGGTCGATTCGATGTCGTCCAAGACGATTGGTCGCTTCTTATTGAGCGCTTCGTAGCGGCTGAAGGGGTTCAGATCTCGCTCTGACGGCAGTTGCTCCCACTCGCCGGGCCTGTACACAGGACACAAATCCTGGGGTAGGTCTCTGTGGGGTCAGGGGGGGGTGCCGCCACACATACCGCACGGCAAACGAGGATGAAAATGAAAAGGGAACAAACAAAAACAAAAGGCCCAACAGAAATTATAAATGACCACAATGATAGAAAAAAAACTTAAAAAAGACAACATAAGTTATGATTGAAAATGAATGAAATCATAATAATTAACAGAAGACCAATACAAAAAAAAAAATGTAATGAAAAATTTGAAACAAGTGCAATCTGAAACGTAGATAAAGACAAGCTCCAGCAGACAAAACGGTACAGCATGAATAAATATAAGAAAAAGATGTAGCAGAGGTCCTGGAAACAAAATGACCTTTAAAACAGTTTTATTCATGAAGACAAAAAGAGCAACAGAGGCTGGAAGGAGGAATGAGACAGGAGGAGCGAGAAAGAAGAACGGTTGGAGAATGAAGTGAGACGGTGAGGAGTTCTTACGACGGCAGAGCATCTTTGAGCTTCATGCGGGACACGTCGTCGTACAACGCCACGGAGACGACCTCCTCCATGGGGCAGATCAGGCCGTACTCCTCGCACCCGTTCTCGATCACCAGGGGGTCGGACTTGTGGGGGTCGAACATGATGTTGTTGGGGGTCACAATCAGCACGCCTCCCACCACTCCCTGCAACAACAAAGCAAACGCGCTGAGGCACAAAAGTGCTGAGTGGACACCAAGCGAAGGTAAAAACAATCAAAATACATTAGTGGCACCTACTTGATCATATAAAAGTAGGATTTATACATCAATAAACTGATATAGATTACTGTGTAATAGCATATGTATTTATTGATAGATGGTTAAAATATGAAAGGTCTAAGATCTTATAAAATACAATATCAGGGCACAGATGTCCTAGAGGTTAGGCCACGCCCCTTTCTCCACTCTCTCTCTCTCCTCGATGTCCAACTCTATCCACTGTCCTGCCCAAATAAAGCCCCCCCCCCAAAAAAATAAAATAAACTGTTTGTTCCATCTATCAAGGAGTTAACCATTTCTCACACATACAAAGAATATGATTAGTTTTATTTGTTATTCTTATTACCATACCACATTTCTTCTGGCAGTACCCTGAGAAACAATAAATACCTGGTATTCAAATATTTGTCAACGTGTCCATACCATGCCATCAGTGAAATATTTGCAGCTCATCTTAATGAATTTAACCGTTGCCGGGCTCTCGTCTTCTGAGTTTGGAGAGAGCTCACGCCTGATGGAGTTTGCTGACGTGCCATTTGAAACGCCGCCCTGAGGAAAGGAGGAGACAGAGAACTGCATGAGGCGCCTGCTTTAACAAACTTTGTTTGGAAGAATATGAACACCGTAAGCCTTCAGTTCTAATCTTGATTTTAGAGTCAACAGAGGCAGAATGTCTTCTTCAATTAACTTCAAAATGCAGGTAGATTTGATTTACTTTAAGTTGTTAAATATCCAGTGTCAAATAATGAAACGGTATTGCATTCAGATTCAACAGAAAGGTACACGAGAGTCAGATAGACACAGATTCTGCTTGTAATTTAAAGGGCTTTATTAACTGCAGGTGAATATATAACTAATACAATGTTTACTGATATGATTCATGAAATGACCTCACTATGTCATCAGACATTAAGGAAACATGCTGTGTTGAAGTGCTGGCTTCTCTGACAAAGACGCAGCAGCCAGTGTGTCCTTCTAAGTTGAGATTCCAGTGATGGTTTGTTTTTGTTTTGACCAGAGAAGTAGGCGGTTTTAAGGAATGAGGTTGAATTTAGACTGCAGTACCCATTTTAAACGCTAGGTGTCAGAGTAACCTATTGCTCCTTTAAATGTTTTTCGATCAAGGAGAGTAGCAGAGTTTAAGAGAAATAAAAAAATATAGAGTATTTAAAGCATCAGAGTCACATATTGACTTAGATAGTTGTCTTACAGATACATTAGTCAATGCAAAGAAAATGTTGAATTTTCTAAATTAAAGTTTAAAACTTTACTAAACAAAGGACTTATTCATAGGTTCTAGAGTTTTTTGTGATATTTGTAAACTTTTTGAATGTCAGTTCAGTTTGAGTCCTTTTCTAGAAATGTGTCTCTAAAAGGCTTCTGTAAACTCCTCTATAAAGCCATTTAGTCAAAGTGTCATAATGGATCCTTTCATACTTACATGTGATGCTTTCTCTGAAGGAACATTTGTAAGGGAGGGATCGGCTGAACTCGCAGACTTCAGGTCAGTTTCTGACTGGTTTGTGTCGGGGACAAACAGCTTCTGTAAGAACGTAGATTAAAAAGTCAGTGGTGAGTCAGTGGGAGATGTAACAGAAGCAGATGTTTGTGTTAGTGGCGGGGTTCTCACCTGACCAGTGTAAACACTGCGAGTGAAGAGCTTGTTGAGCTGCACCAGTTTATTTGGGGTGATGTTGAACTTGAGTGCGATACTGTTGAGGGAATCATCGGGTCCCACCTGTAACGAGACGTGAACTCCTCCGTCAAAATGGTCTTTAAAGACGTTTAAGAAACAGACAGTCAAACTACAACAGGTTTCAAACAAAGAGTCGCAGGCTGATTCATGATATGATAAGATAAGATAAGATACAGCTATTAGGGGTGCAGAAATGCAAAATTTTCTCTAATCGATTACTCTTCCCATTGTTAAAGCGAGTACTCGAGTAATCGTTTTGTAGTTCTTTTTTTTTCTGTGATTCTTTTCCCCCACGGGAGGCCCCGCCCCCAACTATGACGCAATGCCGACTGTATCTATTGATTAATTTGAATCTTCGGGATTTTAATAATTGTTAGAAAGAGGCCTTTGTATTAACATTCAAATATGAAATTTCTTACTTCAACAGACAGCAAACCTCAAATAAAAATTCACACAGACGTGTTATGACCGTTTTAACACTTTATTATAATTAAGAGCAGTGAGTGTGGCGAGCGGACGTGCAGACATCAGTGCGCACTCATCGCACGTTGAAGCTGTTTTGACAGCAACATTGTGTTAATAAAGACTACAGTCTGCAGTGTAGAGCACACTTTACTCTGGTAAATGAAGTTACAATAGAACAGGTGAACGATTTAAGTGTCTGTCTGTTTCATCTTTCTCCTCTGTGCGTAATGACACACTCGCTCAATCTCGCTCGTCTGTCCGCTATGAGCTATTTCTCCCTATAAGGTTGTTCCGTTTTGTAGTTATTAAAAGAATAATCATCTAAAATTCCAAAATATAGGAAAACATCTAGTTATGCTGCTCTGTCCTGGATGATCAAACGTCATTGGTTTAACGGAGTAAAGCGGTAATCGCAAAGTGAAAGTCCTTCTTTTTCTGTGGACTAAAAAAGACAATTTGAACTGAACTTTCGTAGATCATATTGCATATTTCGTTTGTTTGGGACTTCTTGTTCATTGTGAATTCATAAAGGGGTTAATTAAAGGGATATTTTTGTTAGGGTAGCAGCGTACGGATCAACAACGGACGCGTTTCAGCACAGAGCTTTTATCAGCGCTTTGTTTGTCATCTATTTTCTTTTTGCGCTCGTGCTCTTTTTTTCTGTTTTGAATTAGACCTATCCTAGAACCCACAATGCAACAAGAAACATTTACAAAAATGTGGACTACAAAACGATTACCGATTACATTTTTTTTGTAACCGATTATTATTTAATGAACGAGTACTCGTTTGCACCCCTAACAGCTATAGTTTATATACTGCAAGACAATCATACTATAATACATCATGATACTTGTCTAACTGAAGAATATAAAATGCCATTAAAAAGATCAAGTGAAGGATTCATGTATTTATTTACTGAACTGTGGTGTCAGTTTAACCTCTTGATCTGCTTCATCTCTTTACTTCTTCCTCGCTGTCCAACATGTAATGATCAACATTTCTGGAGGAGGACCCCCAGGCCTCTTTTCATTGGACAGCTCTCTTTTTTAAAAAAAAATATTTTGGACAGGACACTTTTATTTGTGTAATCACACAGGTTTTAAAATGAGAATTGTTCTTCTTTCAATTCCTAACATTTCTTGTAAGAGTGTTTAGATAAGCCATTATGCACGTGTACCCGGTAAGAAAGGTACCACCTCGGCTTCATTTTTTGTATTTATTTATTTGGCTTTTCGTGACTTAATTGTAGAGATAGGACAGTGGTTAGGGTCGGGAAATCAGAGAGAGATAGAGAGGGGAATGACGTGCGGGAAAGGAGCCACAGGCCGGATTTGAACATGGGCCGACCGCAGCCTCCATACATGGGACGCGAGCACTAACCACTGCGCCCCACACCTCGGCTTCATTTTGAGTCAAGGAAAAAACTACAATCACTACTCAGTAAGTCAATCGAGTCATTTCAAAGTATTATTGCTGTGGTTTTACTCACAGTGTACTCCACTGTCCCCGGCGGCCTCCTCTTCTCCCTCGTTGGCTGCTTGTTACTCTTAGAGCCATTATCTATAAGAAAGTTAAAAAAAAGTTGCAGACTGAGAACAGAAGAAAACACAAATATTCTCAGAAGAAGAAAATGTAGTTTGATGCTGCTCATCGCACACTTCGTATTTCTAAATTAATAATCCGGTATTTCTACGCTGCTGCAATAAACAATCCAAATGAACAAAAGCAGCTGCAATAAAAGACGACCCTCTGCATATCCTGTGTAGTTGCCTATTGAGTCAGTACCAGTGCTTGTTTGTCCACTGTCATTACTCAGCCTTAAACAGTGTCCCACACATGCTGAAGCAGTTATCTTAAAACACAAACAATATGCCCCTTGTCATACACAAGGTCCACAGTCAGCACTTTCTTCTGGCCAAGAACACAGGAGCCATTCGCCTACCACTCCCCGGCTGTGTAATTACACCGCTGCCTCCTCCATAGAAACAGACAGAATGACTCAGCATAAGAAAGGCAGAGCGCAGCTGCATCAAAGACAAGACCACTGCCCCTTTACAATACTGATGATTACTAACTGAATTTATACTGAGCTGCCACAGCTGACATGCTGTGAACTTAGCGGGAGATTATAAGGAATTTAAGTTGAAAGAGGGTTGTATTTGTCTATTACACTGCAGAGCATCAGTTATATGAAGTGCTGCAGATAGCAACATAGTAGAATTTACACAGCCTGCTGACCCACTGTATGCATAACGAGGGTCTGTTATCACTACTACCAACATGAACTACAAACAAACCTACAAACCAGAGATAGAAAACAGCAGATCAAACACATCACTCTAAGAGTTGATAATAATCTATGGTTCAATTGTGTTTTTTTCGCAGGCAAATTTGAAACACGTAAAGATACACTACAATTACTTGCATGTTCTCCCTGTGCATGAGTGAGTCCCCTCTGGGTGATCTGGCTTCTTCACACATTCTCTAGAAACATGCTTATTCTGTTAATTAGTGACTCTAAATTGCCAGTAGATGTGACTGACTGCCCCCCCCCCCCCCCCTCGCCCAACTACAGCTGGGATATGCTCCAGCCCCCTGCGACCCCTAAGGGGATGAGCGGGTACAGATGATGGGTGGACGGATATATACGTTCTATCATTGTGTAAGACTAGCACGGACTATATGTTCAAGAGTTCAATCTTTGACAGTAAAGCAACTTCAATGTCAGCATCAACTGTAAAACAGGACAGGATGAAGATTATGCAACTTCCTGTTTAAACTGCTGAGATTGTTCCCAACAAAGAAGGACCCTTTCATTTTCAACAGAGATATAAGAGAAGAGGAATTATAACACTGACTGGAAAGACAACTTAAATCACATCTTGATTGTTTAAATATGTGAATCAAAAGGACAAAAAAAAAAACAACAACACAAGCCTGAAAACCTCTGTAGTAGATGACTGACCAGAATATTTCAGACCCCTCTGTGTATTGTGCGTAGCAGCAAGATGGTTACTTATTTTATAAATTCAAAAATCCACTTCTGGTTTACAAAAGCATGAAATGGTACGGCACCTTGTTATCTTTCTGACCTGCTCACTGACTACAGCCCAATCAGATCCTTCAGATCAGCAGGTATGGGTCTGCTGAATTCACCTGAAGTCAAAACTAAATCTGGTCAAGGTGTAGTCACCATGGTGACGATCTGTGGACCTGAGGTCTGTAGAAACTTTAGGTTCTTTTATGAGCGGTCTGATGCCAAAAAGAAGCTTCTATGACTGTATTTTAATCGTATTATTTTCACATCGTAAGAAAGAAAAAAAAAAAATGAAAACAATTCTTTGAGGTTTTAATGCAGGTCTTGCCTGAACAAGCAGGAGGCCTCTCTGTTATCCTCTGAAGGTCTGTCTTCCTGTTGGGGTCGCTGTCATCCGGGATGTCTGGACAGGAAATGATCGTCGGGTTTGGCTCGTTCACATTCTTCTCCGATTGGTTCTGCTTGAGCTGTCTCCGCCTTTTCAGCCTGACGGTAAAACAGACGAGACGTATTATTCACTTCTACTCATTAAAAAAAGGTAATAAAGTTAATCTATCAACGAAGAGACAACGCACTAATGTCGGGGTCAGTGTTCAATGAGCATGAACATGTGCACAGGAAAAGATTCGAAGGCCAAAAATGATTTTTGTTTTTTTTAAGTTAAATAGTATGTAATGAAGAATTTGCATGATTAACAGAAAATGACACATCTTTGCATTTTATTGTCCTTAGGGGAATCTGAACACACAAACACACAGACAGAATACAAAGACTAAGACTCATGTAAATCTCATAAACCTTTGATAAACCTGTTATATTAAATCACTTGCATCATTTTTTTATGAACCTTTATTTAACCAGATAAGAACCCATTGAGATCAGGATCTCTTTCACAAGGGTGACCTGGCCAAGAGGTCAGCAGCACATGTCAATTAAAATCTATTTAACCGATTCAATACTCAAACTAAACAAGAGTCAGCTAGTTGTGAACTCAGGTCTTCTGTCCAGGTGCTGCTAAAGTTATGACACAAAGTCTAAACTTTTTTTCCCCTCTTTACTTTGCTGCATCAGCTGAGCTCTCCACTCCGACATCCCATCCCCCCCCCGCCCCCTGTTCAATTATTAACAGTAGAGGGAGTGATGTAACGGCATCTTCAGCGCCAGTTGGGGTTCATTAAGGGGAGACACTGCAGTGCAGCCGAACCACGGGTTAGTGGTGCACTTAAGGATAATGCTCGCTCTGTGAGCCCCTCTGAAATCTAAAGTGTGGATCTCAGTATGTTAAGTTAAGATAAGAGCAAATTGATTTATCAAGGGCTGAGAGTGAAAGAGGGAGTGTTGGCCTGCACCGCCTGGGTCTGAGTAAGAATGAGGAAAAGTGAAAAGAGAAGCATTTTAAGTGTTCAAGAGCCTAAAAGGAAAGGTAAGAGTGGGTCGATAGAGCTGCAGACAGACAGAGTTCAGGCCCTGCCCACTTCAACTGATGCAGCTCACATCTGGCAGTGAATTAAGGAATTGCACGCATGTTCTCACCGGCACCTTTTCTCTTTCAATCTCTCCTTTCACAAAGTATCTACATCACTTCATAGCACTTCACAACCCTAACCCTTCTTCTCCCCTCCTCTAACCTGTATTCTGTAAGCAGTGAATCCATTCATTCACAGTGTCATGACAAAGACATTCTGCACTCTCACATGTGGTTTTACTTACAACACTGGCTGAACTGCAGCACAAAGCAAACAACAACAGACACTACTTTGGAGAACAATGTGAGCGGTGGATTGACATCAGACTGAAAGGCAGTACAAAAGTATTTCAAAGATGCCATCATTACAACACAAAACAGATTATATGCAAGTATAAAAACATCGTAGTTCAGTGTTGTATCAACTGCATAATCAACAATAATGAATTTAATATTTATATAGTCGAGATGTTTTGACTCAACAGCAAACATGATGGTAAATCTCTGAAAGTGTATCTGAAGAGATACCTTTGATTCTGACCAGCTCAAGAACTGTTTTGAAAAATGGCATGGTCCATCAGAATCCTCCAAGCTTATTCATTCCCTTTTGTGGGTGCTGGTGTGTTTGTCTGACAGCTAACTATCTCACAACAATTATGTCAAACACGCGTGCCCTCACTGCTGGAAACTTGGCTACAACATTGGGGTCCTGGGGGATGTTCCAATATTTTCCAATGGGTGGCTCAGTTCCTCAAAGAAAGACGGCAAAAGTGCTCGCTTTAACTCCTTTAAAATGTGCATTTCAAATATGGATGGAAACACATCATTCTCAACAAAAAGGGCTTTAATGCCAGGTGCTGCTTCTCAACCGAGTGACCCAACAAATGCATCACAGGGTAAATATCTAGAGTTTAAAGGGGCTATATGTAACTTTTTACACGTATAAATCGTTTTTTTTTTTTTTTTTTAAATCGTCCATTAATAAGCGAACGGTTAACTGATGTGAAAAAGTAGATGTTCACTGTCTATCTGTGTTGCCTGTATAACATTTTTCCCCGGGTCGTATTTTCCGCGAAAGCTCCAGGAAGTGACATTTTATGCACGTTCTCAACGTCCTCCTCACTCCGCTCCGCTTACAGAGATCAACAGTACAAACTCATCACACACTCCCGGTCTTCACCTCCACAGCCAGAGGCCGCCTTCCACACACCTCTATCCGCCCTAGGAGCTCTCAAAGGTGGACAAACTCATCACACACTCCTGCTCTCAGCCAGTGCCTGCAGAGACTGTCGTTTGTAGGATGGAGAATGAATACAGACACACAGACTCCTTCACAGACGTTCACATGTGTATGACCACTTACCTCCTCTGTAAACATTATGTCGGTAAATATCCAGTGTTTCGCGGCCGATGATGATGCTCGTTTGTGTACGTACGAGCACGTATGACGAGCACGCGAGGGCGAGCGAGCAACAGGTTACTGGTGCACTTCACCTAACGGCCATGCGGTGTCACTACAGACGCAGTATTTCTGAAAGTTACATATAGCCCCTTTAAGGAATGTTAAGTCTATGCAGACAGGCTGAGCAGGAAAACCTAAATACAAACAAGTGCCTTACAAATATTGTCTCACATCATTAATTTGAAATGAGCCAGACAGACTTTTGCTTCAGTTGGCTTTCACATCAGCTCGACTTGCCCAACGCTTCAAAACAGCGAAACATATCTGTGTCCCAAGATTTCCCCTTTTCCTCTCACTGTGTTCACATCCTAGAGAGATAATAAAAGACAAGCATTTAAACTAAAAAAAACTATGTTGGCCTACTTTTTCCACATGGAAAATTGATCATGACTCAATCAGGGAAAGGATTTCCATAAAACCGGCTCTCTTTCTGTCCAAACACTGCACTGCACAAATATTAACAACCTTTTGACAGTGAAAGTAAACTGAGCCAACAGACAAGCCGCTGACGACAGCTGCACTAATCCTTCACTCTTTATGGATCTTTTTTTTTTTTTTTGGCAAAACTAATCGATCTCCGGGAAACAGATTTTTCAAAGGTGACGTCATCAATTCCCAATATGATCTGGCTTTCTTAACTTCAGAGTTGCCATGAACTTCTTGGTGTCCTCAGACACTTTGCGAGGCCTGCCCCGGAGGATAAGGGTGTTCTTTCTATTTTAAGTCCTATCGGTAGTATTAACTGTTCATTACGTGCATTTTGAAATTTCAGTTATCTTCTTAGAGCAGACTTGTTTGGTAGAGTTGCTTTCTTTTTCAAAATGAAAGAAACTGGCTGACCATTGGTTGAACCTTGAATATACATTTCACTTCAAAGTACACACCTGAATTAAATGTTTTTTTTCCACATTTCTACAAAACATATTGTAAGTTGTTATATTAAGGAACTCAACACTTGCACTAATTTTGTGTTTTGACTTTAGACTTGACACCAGAGCAGAGATATATTTATTCTTTTTTTGTTGAGCGTTTCGTTGTTATTACATTTAGTGGGTTCACTGGCAAAAAAAGGACAAAACAAGAATAAGAACATAATGGGCTTATACTTGTCATTGTCACAGTGCTGCACAAACGTGCCTCACAGTGGCCTTTGCTTTATTTGTCAGGAAGCGAGGCAGTATGTGGTACAGCTGGTACATGTTATAGCAGTGGCTGTGTTGAAAGATAAGGCTGTTTTCCTTCCTGAATCTTCACTCTCTTTCCATACAGATGCCAAATAGTTATTAGTCTTTGCAGTAATGGAAGTTGGAATGAGTCTTTATCCAGCAACTTTTCTCTGCTTTTTTTTTTGCTGCTCATTTTCTCCCACCTCTACCTCGGCTGAGACTCGGAGGCCTGAATCCCGTTACAATTCAATGTACTGCCAAGGTAATCATTTCTCCCAATAATGAGACATTTCCAACGTAAGCCAATCTGATTATTGAAACAAGACAAATTGCAGGTTCGTATCAGGCTGTCAGGAAAGCCTGGACAAGTAACCTGAGACATAATAAGAAACAATAAAGCCCATTAGGCTGCACTTAAGTACCACACAACATTTAGCACAAATGCACACTCAACAACTCCAGCTTTTCAGATTGTAGTAATCTACAGGCATCCAGTTTCACATCAGGCATTGTCTGCTTATTTTACAGCCTTAAACAAAGCACAAAGTTTCACTTTCATGTCTTTAAAGCAAGGAAGGGGAGGGAACAATAAACAGAAAATACACTCTGAACTGTGAGCTTTTCAGACATTTTCCATTCCATGTTACTACACAGTTTAATCCTGCTGATTAAATATTTGTATTACGCGTGTCATCGCCAGTGCAGCAGACGTCAGAGCGAAAGCTGATCTCTGTCGATGCACCGTGGCTGTGACAAACTTCTTTCCTCACAATTTTCTCTTTTTAATGTTCCACAATGCTGCCAAATCCAATTTGACACTCGACGTGATTCCAGTCGGTCAGTTCTTGCGAGAGACTCTCTGACGCAGGAGTGGGATTATGAGAAGCCGTGTAAACTGGGCGCAGCTCACACAAAGGTGACTTAATGGTGCTGATCCAAGCAGGAATACATAATCATTATAAATAATAACCTAATGCACCTTGGCATGCAGAATATCAAGCTACAAATTAGAGTCGAGCACTATGGAAAAGCCACAGTGGCAATACAATGAAGCTCTGAGTCGTACTTAATTATAAATGATGCTGCACACTCCAGCAGGTGATATACCTTTGCTGAATTAAATAGGTGTCAGAAATGTCACAGTTGCTTAACAACCTACTTCCAACGGAAATATACCTGAACACCGACGTGTGTTAGTAAACTCCCACATTAAATAGTCATCAGTTGTCAAGCTTCAGGGTAAAAGGACGTCTGGTTATCAGCTAGACGGCGTTTGCCGCTGACCATCTCACATCCTGAATAATCAATTGGGGGAGAAACCTGACACTGTAAAAGCTTTGTAACATGAATGCAGAAAGAACTGGGTCATGTACTGACTCACAACAACAACAGCAACAATATTAAAATGCAGAAACTCTGTGCAATATAGACTTGGATCGTCTAGTAACTAGAAGTTGCTAAAAAAATATATATTTTCTGATGCTGATTCTGCAGATCAATTTTGCTGACAGGTTGTCTTTCTGTTTCTGCATATTGAAGGTGAAATATTGCTGCCAAACGTGAGCAGTTAGATGACATCTGATGTGCGTATAAGAATTCATCCTACGGTCATTCCTCAGAGGTTTCATCAAGCTTTTTTTCTTACAAATATAGAGGGTGTCAAACTCATGGAGAAACAAGAATGTTGGAGCTTAACATCAGATATACTGAGAATGAGAATTAACCTCAATGAAATGCAAATGATGCAAATGTCAAAAAGAAAAACACACACAAGAGTCTCTTACCTTGCAAAATATCCCGGCTTCCTGTCTCTCTTTTCCATCAGGATAGGCGCCTAGATCTGCATGCAGTCAAGCGTGTCCATATAAACATCCACCCTTTTTTTTTTTTACACACCCACACCCAAATTTTAGGAGAAGACCACCTCTCACGTTCCTCGTGTCCTGCAGGAGGAATACATAAGCGAGTTAGGTAAGCAGGCTGCCTCCTCACTCAGCAACACTCACTTGAATGTGAAATCCCAATAAAGTGATGGAGAGAGAGCCTAAGTGGATAGCGATGAAAGCATCCTATAAATAAGCACAGTCAGGCCACTCAGCTGACAATGGCCGACCAAACAGGATGGAAAATGCTCCACTCCGCCTTAGATAGACACATCTGCTACCAGTAAAGACACAGTGAATATGTTTTATGTTGTGTAATTCAACATGCAACAGTCGGTCTGTTATTGGCCCGTCCTACTGTGGCTACAGGAACAGCTAGCTGTAACATTACAAGATTTACATGGAGAAACGTAGCTATCGATTACACACGCCTCATGTCACGAAACAAAAACAAGACTATGTCGACGTATGCACGGGTTGCCCTGAATGGATGTAAAAGGAAAAATGCAAATCTTTGAGGAAAGGCTAAATGACTTAAAACACCGTTTACCACACCTAGCTGCTTTCTTCAGTCTGCAGCTTGCTCAATGTCTCTTCTGTTGGTGCAGCACTAACACAAAAAAAACAAACAAACACATGTACACTTACTTAAAATCACTGAGTGTGTGTGTCAGGTTAAACAAACACAAGCACAGTGAACAAGGTCCAGTCCTTCACTTGGCTTCACAGGTATGCTATCCGCGCTAGTTAGCCACTTTGTTTACAGGACAATAGCAACCTGGAGGATGTGTCCAGGCTATTGTTTTTTTGTCCAGTCACCAGTCTGTCCCCTTCAGAGACGCGATAATTGTTTAATGCAAGGGTTACCTCGAGCCTGATGTCAAACGCTGCCGCGCACCGACGTATTCAAACGTTATAGTTAATGTAAAACAGGTAGCTGAAATCGTCCACATACCTTGCGTGCATCCTCCTCAGCTTATGTTGAAAATGAAAGCCTGCACTTACTACGCCCCCTGCCGTCCTGTGCACATGTAAAAAAACATAAATGACACCCATTTTTAGTAGCGCGCTTATATCCTGATAGCAATGATAGTTTAACTTAGCTGTGAAACTAAGTTCAAGTTCAGTCAATATTTTACAACATGGTTTATAATTATAAACCACTGAACTATCAAATAACGCACTTATATGTACAAATATGTACATAAAATATGGCTTTACAACCTTCCCTGGTGGTCTAGTGGTTAGGATTCGGCGCTCTCACCGCCGCGGCCCGGGTTCGATTCCCGGTCAGGGAACTACTTTTTGTTGTTATATTCCACATTGTGACAGCATGCTGCGCAGGAGAGGAACACTTCCGGTCGCAGCAAAAACAACTCACAGTGTTCAGGTAGGCCACTGAAGTCTTCAAACTCGATTTTAGTTGTATTAATTATTTTAATTTCAGATTATGGAATAGGCATACCTTTTTTTCAAATCTACTAACTTGTTGTAGCCTACTGGAAATATCAACATATATCACTTAATTACTCGATTTTCTGTTCATATTTCTAGTTTTATCATAGGCTTTTACGCATTGCATCTGCAAACTATAGCCTACTAAAAGTTTATACGAAATGCGTAAAAATCAGTAGCCTACTAACTATAGACTCTTAATATTAGGTCGACCAATAACAAATATTTCGGCCTTAACTTTGACATGCACCTGTCAGCACTTAATAAGACTATTTTGAAATTATTTTATTGCCATTTCCTGAAAACCTGACTTTTAAACTGTACCCGCTAGGTGGCGACCGTTCACAACAAATGTCACTAGAAACATGGGTCTGCAAGAGGTCATGTTGCATGAAATAGGTAGCAAACACCATATTCAAAAGATGTTGCATTTTAAAATATAATCATGTAAAACCCTGCAACTATCATGAGCTATTTTGAATTGATAGATTTACATTGTAAACAGCCTCTGTTGGATGAATAAAGAAATAATGTTAACTTCAGCAGCTTAAACTGAGATGACTGAAGTAAGGGGAGATTACATTTTTTTATCTCTGAAACGTTTATTTTGTTTAATATATTCAGTTTGCATGCAACAATTCGAGCTAAGAAATGACTTAAGATTTCTAAAATGAAATCGAATGCATTACTAATCACACCTTCCAATAAAGCTTAGGCCTATTTGAAGTTAACCTGTTTGAGATAGAGAGCTTTGAGACGGAGATAACGTGTGTTTGTGGAACTCGGGTCCCAGAGAGCCCTCCTAGGTGGAGAGAGACAGAGACCCCGGCTGCAGACCCTCTGATTGGACAAGGCAGCGGTTAACCAGTTCCTGGCCGGGGACATGTATCTTGGCAGTTATTTTGACAGGCGCTATCATTGTGAGAGAGGAGATAAGTTGTCTTAGGGATCGCCATGGCGCCGGTATGTCCCTCCTCCGTCCTGTTCAGACTCTCCTCAGCCCCTTTTGCAACCCCTCCTTCTTCTCTCCCTGCACTGCTTGGAGCAAAGGATTGTGGGGGACTGTTTGGTTGGGAGCAGGGTTTTTGTTGGCAGGAACCCTTGGATCTCGGTATCATCGACTGCCTTATATACCACCATAGAAAGCTCCATGTGACAAATAATAGGACACAACACGAGCCGCAAATGCCACTGCTCTTCCTTTCCTTTCCTTTCTTAACTTCAAATTTGTATCTAGAAGTCTTGTATTACAATGTATCCTTGATTATTCCTTCTTTTTCTTCCTGGTATAGTACAATCCTACCTTCGGGAACACAAAAACAAACAGGAAATCACACAAAGGCGAACAGAGACACAGTTTGGCAGAATTTGAAGCACTATATGATGAGCTACAGTAAACTTTGGGCTTTTTACCAAGTAATGTTTTCAAGATGTTTCTCTCAGAGAGGGCTTTAATAACTGAGTAAGTCCATCAAACATTTACTGTCCCTGCTCTTCCTGTAATATACAGCACATATGTAGTCTCATTTCAGCCTCTGATATTAGATTTCTTTATAGCACTGTCCAATCTTAGCACACAAACATCATGGTTGCATTACAACTTCGATTTTTTTGCATTAATAAAATACTATACATGGGTATTTGGTTCACCTTAAAACAGACACACACACAAACACAAGCACACCCACACAGGGATGAGCAGTAAAGGAGACAGAGGAAAGATACATAGCACGTTGCTTCACTTAAAAAAAACAAGGTGCACAACCTTTGTTTCAACTGTGCCTGGTGTCTAAACAGGACTTTTAAACGGTCAGATTACTTTTCGTTCAGATCCTTGTTTTGCTAAGTCAGTAACAATAAAGATAAAATCTTGTGCCTATCTTTAAATTATAGCTGTCACAAGGGTCTGACCCAGCACAGGCCTTGGAGAGATTTAAAATCATTTCGCTCCGACGTCATTCTCTCCTAGCTTAGACTACAACCACTGATAACTTCAAGTACGCTGTGGCAGCAAGACGCTTCAAAACCTAAACACTGAAAAAGGATATGTCACACAAATGATAATTGATAGGAAGCGTCGGAGTCATAATTCATTATAATGAGAGGAACCTGTGAAAAAAAAATCCAGCTATACTTTAGAGAGTATCTGTAGGTTTATGTAAAGATGTCAGAATTCCGACAGATAACTATAATAAACCAATTAAGACTTGAAATATTTGGAGCAAGTTGTTATTATAATATATCAGGATAGACAGTCCCACTTTTAAACCTGAACACCACCAATAGATTTACAAGCTGAAGAGTTGAGGTTGACATAAAGGCCCTGAATGAGGAAGAAAATGTTATTCTAAAAAGTCACCGAAACATTCAATCATTCATTCAACATTTATTTAAACTTGAGAAATCATTGAGGGGCAACCCTCATTTACAATGACATCGAGTCATTACAGAATCAATTGAAAGACACACAACAAATCATTATCATCAACCATTTTATAATGTCGTCGTACATTGTATAATGACAATAAAGACATTCTATTCTATTAAAAGAACCAGAAGTGAGTGGATACAAGGCCACTGAAATCAACAAGCGGAGGGCAATTAAAAGGAATAAGTCAACACTAGAGTGTTTGATGAAAGTCGTACATTTACTAAAATAATTAATCAAGCTCAATGAGTATAATATAAAAAAAATGCAATAAATAAAACACACTTATGTAAAACAGTTACAAACAGAGGCTGCAAGTTTAAAATCAGGTTTCTGAAATGTCCAAGAGGTAAAACTAAATTCCCCTCAAGGAGATGTTGGATCTTATTCCAATGGTCCGGAGCAGAAGCAGAAAAAGCAGATCTTTTCCAGTTCTGATCTGACTCGAGGATCATCCAACAGTTACTGCTTTGAGGAACGTGTCTGTTAATCCCCAGCCACATTTCTTTCTTTCTATTTTCTACTTTTTACATCAACCAAACCCAACAAATACAACTTTACCTTTGGCCTGTTCCACCTTTTTTTTTTGTTAAATCCATTGATAAACTACAACATTAAAATGTTTCCACAAAACAAACTTTCGTCTTCTATGTTGTGATACTGCTGCACTCTACAGTTTTTATAAGAACTGTAAATAGATTATCTGTATCTATTTGACACATATTTATATGATGCTGCGTCTGTATTATACTGATAGTCAGATGACGAGTTCGACGTGGTTTTTACAGTCGCAAGTCGCAATAAATCAGGCAAAAATATTTTCAAACCAAATAAGCATTGTTCATCCAAATGTTGTGCAAACAGACTCAATATTTGCATAAAACTAAACAATAAAAGGTGAACACAACTTCAAACTGCACTTTTCATCTTTCTTGCCCTGTCTTTCCTTGTTTTTTTTTCTCAGTAGCTGTCATTAAAGAAATATTTGTTACCACAGCATTATTAATTTAGAGTTCTTATATTTACACATAGCAGGCTCACTGTGTGATTTAGCTGTCAAATCATTAGATTAAGCCTTTAAGCTAAAGCTAAGCCAGGCCATATGATGTAGCAGCTAACTGCTCCTACATACACATCATGCATCCTTTTAAAGTCCTTTAAATACAATATTTTATATATTTTTATGCCTCAATTTAATGTTTGCATAGATTGCACATTTTTCTCAAGATATAATATGTCCCTTTTATAGCTGTCACTTTTATGTTCTTAGATTGACGTTTAAATACGTGTTCCTTAGGCATGGTCTAAAAATGCAATTTTCTTCCATTGTATTTATGTCACATGTGGATGTAATAAAAAATAAACTTGAACTTAAACCTGAACTTGATGAAGTCTACAGAAGTAATGGGATATGTAAGGCACATCTGACATGTCAAGTATTCAAATTATTTTCAGTAATGATTTGAACTAAATAATTAATTGCATTTAATAACAAAAACACAACATAAATAATCAAAATTAGTTCACAATGATGCTGGCTAATAACTGTAGACTGCATTAGAGAACAGATTTTTGCTTACAACCAACTTTCAAAGTGAAGCCCAATATGCTTAACAGAAAGCGCAGATGAGAGGTAATATTTATTTTATTTTATTTTGGGGTCATTTTTGCCTTAAGGACAGCTGAAGAGAGACGGGAACTGTTGGGAGGAGAGAGTGGGGGCTGACATGTGGTGAGGGGCTAAGGTCAGATTTGAACCCAAAGTTGCTGGGATGAGGACATAAATCTGCTATAGGCTACATATGGGGCGCAGGCTTCAACCACCGAGCTAACCCGACGCTCTTGAGAGAAAATATTTACACTCCAATCTGTAAATACAGTATGAAGTCACTGTCTGCTAAAGTTAGAAAAGACTGGGAGAGGAAGCTGTCTAAAGTGCAGAGGAAAATGAATCCAAATGACATATTTTAATGATTTTAGCTGATTATTCAGAGTGGCTTTCTTTCTCCTTTAAAGCAGAGACAAGTTGTTGTCTTTTTCAAGCTAAGCTAAACAACTGCTGTTTGTAACCTCAAACAATTAAATAAGGAAGTGGTGTAAATCTTGTTATTCTGCTCTTGCAATAAAACACATGATAATGACATAAAACTGCAAGGCCTGAAACAGCAAGACATTACAAGAAGACATTACACACAAAATAAGTATTCAAAGGCACTCTGTGATTTTGCTACTGGAGCAAGATGAACTGTATTTGATTTTAATTGGTTAGAAGATCGATCACTACTTTCTTGGTGGTCTGTGAGAGTCCTGAGTGAATTAAAGACCACCCTCTAGGTTACCATGAAGCTATTGCCACCCCCCCCCCCCCCCCCCCCCCCCCACACACACACACACCAACGCTTGCATTAGTCAGACAACAAAAAAGGGGAATGAGACATGGCTTGAAACAGCTCCATACTGTATCACATCCAGTGTCACTACACTCACTGTCAATCTGCCAAGTCAGCTGAAGCGCTGCAGCCATGACCTTTGACCGAGGGACTGAACGGCACGGGGAAAGGTTATCAATGTTGGGGTTTCATTCTTAAAGCTTAAAGTCCAGACAGTGCAGGAGCCACACTTCGAGCAATGAGCGGGCAGCAAAGAAAACCTGAAGGGGGAAAAAAAATGGACATAAGCACTAAATCAACCTCTGTCATCTGTGTTTTTGATCACATGACCATGGCAGGGGAGCAAACAGTGCAGGGTTGTTTACCCTGCTTATCAGTGATGTTGTAACAAGTAGAGGAACACACAGGCTGACCTTAATGCGCACACACACACACACACACACACACACACACACACACACGCACACAGACACACACAAACCAAACGCATGCACGCAAGATGGTTGAGACTTTTTCATTTCCCAAACCACACTTTGTTCGTCTTACAGAGGTCTATATTCCAACACTTAAAGAAAGCAAGATAACGAGCACAGATTATGAACTATTAGTTAACATCACTAATAAATCTCTCACAGCAACTCCTTAACTCTCCTCTGATCTCATCTGCTATAAAATAGAGGCTTGTCCTGTGCAGTAACTGAGATTTTACTTTCTCCTCCGCTCATAGGTAAAACCGTGAACCCCCGGCAAACACTGGCCAATAAATAACATCTATAAATACCTATATGAATTATGACTGTGCCTGCTCATTTATGATTGTGCGATAAGTCAACTTTTCATGTACGGTAAACGCAGTATTCCTTGAGAGGCAGAAGATATAAGGGCTGTGAGGTAACTTGAGTGTGTGTTCTAACTGTGTCTGAATGTCTACATGTGTATGCTGTTTGATGTTGGTGTTCTGGTATATGTGTGTGTGTGTATGTGTGTGCTGAAACACACACACACTCCCACTCTCACACTCAGACTCTGGTAAGTCCTAGCCAGCGCCACATCAGTCCATCATCACAGATATGGCTTGCGGTTAGATAGCAGGTCTGGCGGCGCACAAGACATTTTGTCCACTCTGTCATGTTTACTTATAATGATAAGCTTTGATGGATACCCCACAAGCTATAGACCCAGCGGTGTACACACACACACACACACACACACACACACACACACACACACACACGTTACACACACACAATACATGCTTGTGCACACACTATCACATGAGGACATCATTAGAAAATGAAATACAAGCAAAAACTGGATAAATCAATAGAAAATGTAATCAATAGAAGCTAATTAAAAGAAATGCATTTTCGAACTTATGTAGAACACACAACATGCATAAACAAAAAAGATCCACCAATAGGTTAAGTGTTGCAATGAGTAGTGTTATTTTTATACTCAATAAAAGAAAAGAAAATATGTTAATTAATCGCTGCGGAGACAAACTTTCAGAAAAAAAGACAAATGATGGAGTAGACGTGGGTATAAATGGATTCCATGGACAATTTTAGAATCTAAAAATGACAGAATATGGCACAGCCTGACAACTGCTAATCAAAGATGAAAAACTTTGCTTCAGTCTAAATCTAAAGCTGTCTCCTTCAGGCTCAATACAACACTCTGGGATCTGTTGGTTGGCCTGTACAGTGTTTCCATTGGGTCGGTTTACTTTATACTGGCACATGGCCAGACTTTAGAGCGGCTCACTGCAAACGTTCTTGACCAATTAAAAAGACTAATGAAGCCCAAGCTTATCATGTCACCCAGAGGGCAGAGAGGGGGGCACCCAGACAAGGGGCGGGGTGGACTTAACAAAAAGAATGAGAGGAGATGATACTTCGTTAGCTGGAAGATGATCACATGATAATCGCTTGCAGGAAACAAACCATACCACTTTGGGATTGATTTACAGTCTGTATTAATGGATCAGTCTTCTGTGTAGAAATAAATAATAGTACTATCAAAAATATTACGAAAAATTAAGATTAATTGTGTAGAATTTGTACACTTTAAAAAAAAAATTGTTTAGTGTCCTCTGCTTTCTTGCAACCTTGTTTTAGACTGAAAATTCCAATTTTGGTGTGGAGTGTGGTTGAACTTAAATTGATACAAGGAAAGTGCAAAGAGAGTGAGACATCTGACAGTTAATTAAACAGGCTGCCAACATGTGCTCCTCATCAAGCTTTAGTTTACTCCTTAGGAGGATTGACACCCAGACAAAATCAGCAGAAGTAACGTTTCTTTCAGTATTTATAGTTTTAGATACTACTGGACATATAAAGTAAGTTGTACTAGAGTTGTTAACCCAGATGCTGCTTTCTCCTTCAAACTGATATTAACATACATTTCCATATGCCATTAACACATGCACTCTGCCAATATAATCATATTGCAGCTGTACTAGAAAAGCATTAGGCCAGGTCTGATACCAACCATTTGGTATTGCAACTTTCAAGTTGCTTGTGCATTTAAAAAGTATTTTCTACCTGATTATCAAGTTGTATTGTTGTAACAGAAAAGATTAAGGAGCAAAACTACACGCCAAACATTATTTCAGAACAAAGTGTCTGGCTGTAGTCAAAACATGTTCTATTGATAACGAGTTGTTTTTGTGCTAATTAAGAAATGCTTAAATGCACCATTAAAAAAAGTTCACTAGTCAAAATGTTTTGCTTTTAAATCCAACTTGCCGCTATAGGTGCCACAGTTATAGCAATATGGACGTAACTGTGCTGCCACATCTGTCGCAGTATGAAGCTACATCCTATTATTTTCCCATGCATTCAAAATTTCAACCGAGCACCTGCACATATTTTAAAGGCATTTAAACCCAAGGGCACAGAAGCCACTGCTGATATTTAGGGAGTGTCTATCTGACAAAGACCGAGCGAAAACAACAGCAAGAGGTGGAGGAGACGGAATAAGCAACCCAGAAACAACGGCCTCCTTCTTTTGCTGATTCTTATTTCCCATCTCAACCCTCCTATCGCTCTGTCAAGGCCACTCTTTTCTTCTTCCTACTTGTTCGGCCAAGAGGAGGTCAGAGTGAGAGAGAGAATCACACACACACACTCACACACTCCGCAATGGTTACAAATCTTCTTGACCTTATCCAGGACAACATACTGATAAGTGTGTCTCCACTCCCCATCCGACAGATCCATCTCCGAAAACATCTGAGACACGCGTAGGAAGATGTGGAAATAAATGTGCGTCAAACTGGCAGATTGATGCTTCAATTCACTCCCAGTTTACAGTAAGATTCAAACCAGAGTTTAACAGAAGAGCAGAGACACGTTTGGAGGTTGAAGACGATATACTGATACTGAGGCATGTTAATTAACAAGGTTTAGATGACATGAGATTTGTGAGCAACTGTGTGTGTGTGTGTATGTGTGTGTGTGTGTGTGTGTGTGTTTACACGTTATGGGAGTGCTGCACCTGCAACTAATGATGTGAAACTTTCCAACTTCTTCTGCTGCAGCACTTTTGCACTCCACTCACTCCACTTGGGTCAAACTTGCACCTGTTGACCTGAAAAACAGTCACACACACACACACACACACACACACACACACACACACACACACACACACGCGCGCGCGCACATGCACACGGCATGAAATCAACTCAGGGCTAAGTGCCTCCTTAACCTATTCTCAGACAATTAATTGTCTTATTTTCCCTCCAGTGGATTCACGTCTCATGGACTTAAACCAACTCTCACTTCACAATCCGTCATCCGCGCTGTAGCCGCACTGCAGAAATACATGGACTGATGAGTGTCACCTCACCTCAGCTTTGTCTTCTTCCTATAACAGACATTTTCGTTCTCCACAGTATCAGCATGGGGAGCTGATTTCCTAATAGGCAGGTTGAAAAATGTAGCTTGTGAACTTGTGCACTTCATTTTTAAGTTAGTCAATGTTGAAACAAAAAATTAGGAGAGAGAAGAAGGCAATTTATATCTGCTATGTAGAGACCCTTTTGTTTATTTTAGGCTTAAATAAAAACCTCAGAGTTTATGAAAGTTTAAAATTCTTAGAGAAGTTTTATTATAGTAATTTTGTATGGATGAGACATGCATTTGTTTGGATTTTTGCAGATGTGCATGGTTTGTCAGACTCAGATATTTTTGAAATGCCAAAGTTATTTTTACATTCGTGGCTGAATAAAAGAAGGATAAAACTTCAGATGATTTATAGTTAATTTATTGTATATGGCTTAAATGTGGTCAAATTCAAAAAACAATTTGAGTGTAGAAGTACTATTCTCTTTATAAATGTGGTATTTTTTAATCCCTCACCAGTATAGCTGAATGCCCCTAAATTCATAAAAAAGCATGTGCTTCCATGAATTAATCACATATCCTTACCTCTGCGTGTGTGTTTTATTTTTTATGTTGTGGTGGACGTGCAGGGCCACTGGGTCAAGGTGGGCTGGGTCCCTGGTTCCCACAGCCTGTGTGGAGGCAGCCTCTGCTGCGCTATCAGCCTACGTCTCCGGCCCCCCAGCACCAGCGGGCCCCCCTGACGTCAGCCTGGGCCTGATAACGGGCTCTGCAGCAAGCATTGGAGGGGGGACAAGGAGGATGAAGGGGGGGGGATAGAGATGGAGGGATGAGGTGGAAGGAGAGCGGTCGGCAGGGAGGGAATGGGGTTACACTAACAGAGCCAGCGGTGGATAAGACCCTCAGACAGATAAGACAGAGCAGAGTGTGGAGCCTCTTTTGTTTTCCACTGCTCCTCCTGTCTGGTGGCATCTCCTTTCTCCTCCTCCTCTTTGACATTCTCCATTTTCCCAATTTTTTCTAACTGAATCATATTTTTTAAACTCTCTATTCCACAGACCCTCCTCGCACTGTCCAAACCAAAACAGTCCTGCTGTTATCAGACATGAACACTGTCACCGTCTTTTCTCCTCTCCCGTCCTCATTGTGTTTTTGTTTGCTTCTTCAGTGTTGTGAAGGGAGGAGCAGGCCTTTGAATGACAGTAAAATATATATTTTTTAATATTGTGAAATCTGTGAAAATCTGACCATGGTTGTCATCTTACATTTCTCGGTTTAATCAGCAAATAAAAGACAATTAACAGCGAACTGTGGAGAGACTTAACATTCAGTCATTTACTGTTATCTTTGCAAATGCTGAATGTTTTTATAACCCTTTGGTTGTATGATACAATGGCACGGCTGTAAATTCTTTGCTAATGGTAAAAGTAGCTTTGAAGTGGTGAAATGCTAATATTTGGCCTACTTTTTGAATGTGTAGTACTGTACAACAGTAAAAACGATACTAGCAAGAAAGTGAATGAATGTTACAAGGAAAACTCTGTTTCTGTCTTCCTATTGAATAGAACACTTTCAAAATGTAGCTTAAGAGGCATCCTTTTCTTAATTTAAAATTATGTTAGCTAAGAACTTGTTGCTGGATGCTAACATCAGCTGTTTGTAGCTATATGTTTTTTTTTCAAGAATAAATCTGTTTTTACCTTCCATATAACATTGTATGTTTTGTATGAGTTAGCCACTTCTTTGCTAACCATAGTGTTAGCTAGGATTACATTAAATGTGGCTGTTGTCTGATAGTAGCTAAATGATGATCAGATATGTTGTTTGTACAAAGATAACTAATTTTCCTTCTTTCCTTTCACAAACTGTCAAAAAGTTATATTGGAAGTCAGCCACCTACTAGCTGACTGTGATGTTATCTTCTGAAGAAGTTAATGCTAAAATTAACATTTGTCTTATGGTCGGCTAGTTAATTGCTTGTCAAACATGTTGTTTAATTTAGTTTTGATCTTTCCAAGCAAATCATGTGACACTGTTGATTGCCAACCTCACACAAGGTGAGGTTAGCAATCAACCTCTTCCTGGCTAACGTCAAAAGTGATCTAGAGTGTTTTTTTAAGGCTAACATTAGCTGTTGTCCTGTTGTGGCAAATGAGTCCCTCTTGGTTTTTGCATTTCTTTGACTTTTTTCTAATCAGACTAGAATTGTTGTTATCATTATGGTTTTCCTGGTCCTTATGAATATACCCCTTGCAACCTCGCACACAGTAGTTTTTCATTTATTCTTATAAAAGAATGAGCAAAAGAATTACCCTTAAATTGATGTCAGGGGAAAAGGTCACTGTGTGAATACATTCGGTGAAAAACGCAAACACTTGTTTCTTTTCTCCATCACAATCTCCATCTTCGGTTTCAGCAATGCACTGACACTTCTTTAACCCTCACTGCTTGAACTCTTCTCGAACCCTCCAAAGTCACCAGAATCCATTGTTTTGATGATGTCACCTCACCTTTACCTAACCTGAATCTTACCCCTGACTTGTCCCTCTACGTACAAACAAACAGCTTTCCCTCTGGCTGCCACATCACTGCGCCTTAGCCCCATATATCAGCATATTAAACAGTGTGTGTGCTAGTGTGTGTTCTCTATTTGCTCTTTAGGCCTTTGCTAGCCTGCGGACTTTGGTCACAGCTTATCACAGGGAGAGGTCCAGGGATCCCTGAGTGTTCACTGCTAAAAATACACTTGCTATAGCACACAAAAACTCCCAAACATGCACGAACAGTATCACAGGGCATCCCACAGGGCTGTCAGTTAGATATCGAGCCAGTATGATTGGTCAGCAGTGAATTTTGCACACAAGATCGCATGACTGTACTCACCTTATGTCCAGTCTCTCAGATAACTACCTATGAATTTTTCTTAGTTTCATAGTAAGCAACCCCCAGGAGTGGAATTTCAATTACAAGCATACAAAGAAATATTCCGATGTTTGTGTGATTGAGTTGATTAAGCAGCTTTCCAAACAGAGGAGTCCATCAGAACAAAAGAGGTTTTGATAATTGCATTCTTATCATCGGTAATTGAGTGTTGTTTGATGTGTTTGCGCTGCTCTTCAAACAGTGTGAACCAAGAGTCTAATTCAGTACTTTAGCCTGCAATGAGAACCAGCAATTTAGGAGTTAATAATTCATTTTAAAAAACAGCCTGCACTCCTGGTTAATGGTGTGAGTTTGTGTTTGTGTTTGTGTGTGTGTGTGTGTGTGTGTGTGTGTGTGTGTGTGTGTGTGTGTGTGTGTGTGTGTGTGTGTGAGAGAGAAAGACAAAGAGATGATGTGTGTCGCTCAAGCCCAGGTGTCTTGCTGCGTGGACTTGTGTCGCCCCAGTTGACTCCCTGACCTTAACTGATCAAACACACTTAATCTGCAAGCATAACATACAGATACCTTAATCCCAAATCAAATTCATTCAAACATAGTCACACAAATGCACATGCAACAGGATGACCAAGACAATGTATTTGGCTAAAATTGATATAGAATAAGCTGGAACCCAGATGAAAACCATTATTTAACAAAATGACTCAGGAAATAATTTTAACTGAAACTTCAACTCAAAATAGTGAATCAAAACACAAAGCTCTGAGGGGCACCTGTAGTTTAGTGGTTAGTGTGCTGTTTACCTCGGTTTTTTTAAGGGGTACTTCTTATCCCTTTGCTGATTTTATCCTTAACATGTCCAGTAGTGTTTTCTTTTGGACTACAAAATCTCATCCTGATGTCTTTAAGCGGTGAAATCCTTCACTCAGTGTGAGTCTTTTTTTGTGGAAAACGTAAGCAAAGGATGTTTCTGCAGCGTGCTGTAAATTGTCTCTTTTGACAACCTGCGGCAGGTGTCATCTTAATGCTGATGCTCTAGTTTACTTTTATAGGTCATAAAGAGGCATTAATATTAATTTCAGCCTGTTTCATAACCAGCTAAAAACTCCTCACAACAGCTTTAAAATAGTGCATCGACAAATGTGTTCACTTTGACAGGATGAATACAAAATATATAGCAAAAACAACTGACTGTATTTAAGATGTGGACATAGTCTCCAAAGTGCCTTAAGCCTGCAGTCTCTCTGATGACCAGGACTGCCCCTGAAATTCTTATGATCTGGTGGTTAACACATGCACCTCACAGCGGGAGGCCTGTCAGCGAGTGGGATGGAAGGTCTCCTGAGTCAAGACAATATCAACAAAAGGGTTGAGAAGAACAAAGATACTGTAGAGGGTTACTCCACAGATAGATGGATAGATCACTTTAGCTCACTCAGACTTTCTGCAGAAAAAATACACGTGGGCTTGCAGGAGAAACTCGAGATAAAGTCAGAGTGAAAATGTTGGCTTTTGCGTTCACACATACAGCTCACCCCAAAAACTTCATGAGTTTTTCACGAGTTTTGTGCAAGTGTGAACAAGGCTTAAAAGTCCCCCATACCTCTCACTTGATTTATTAGATTTTTAATGAGTTAATGTGCTCAATTACTTATGTCAAAAGTTTCTCAATAAGCAAGAAGTTCTTTGGTTAAATGATGGTCCACTTGAGGGTAAAACAGAAAACTGTATAAGCAGGGTAAGCTTTCAATAGAGTAGGGGCCTTCTCCTAATATGGTCACTTCTAGTCCACTAAAGTAAAGTCAGTCATTCCTCATCAAGTCAAGTCATCATTCAAAGTCAACTCTGAGTTCTTCAAATCATTTTCCAACATTAACATTAACTAAAATAACACAAAATGGGCAACGTTTAAAACATCATCCTATGACGTCAGGTGTTTATGAGCACATTGGATAGACAGTGATGAGTGTGCATTGATTAGCTCTGTTTCAGCATTATGATTATCACACGAGAGGATCGATAAGGATCAATGTGATCAGATAAAACAAGACAAACAGGTGAAGTCAGCAGAAACAGATGAAGACGAGATGGAAGGATTTTGTATAAAAACGTGTACCTTCTGCTAACTCTGCAAAACAGAATTTCAATGGGGAAAACCAAGGTGTGTGTGTATGTATGTGTGTGTTTCCCTCCCTCTGTGGGCTCATATGGACCTAGAGAGTATTCTTCCTCCAGGGTTTTCCTGCCTCTCCATTTGAAGTCCTCTTCCTGGTGCCAGGAGTCTATAACCTCCGTGTGTGTGTGTGTGCTTGTGTGTGTCCGTACGTTCTTGTGTGCAAGGAAGAAGGGCCAAAGTAAGTCACCGACCCCAAGTGATTGAGTTTTTGGCCCCAGCCAAGACGGGGACAGTTTTCCTGGTGCCTTGTTTGGACACACACAAACAAACGCACACACACTGTTAAGAAACAGTCAGCCACTGTCCGTCACATACCAACATCTCTATCTAGTCCCTCACCCAACACCTCCTCATTCACACACACACACACACACACACACACACACACACACACACACACACACACACACACACACACACACACACACATTTGCACAGAATGATGGTTGCACACACATTGGATCTGGCCTCTGTCACTGTCAGTGATATAGCTTGGCATGTGAAAACACACAAATCAAAACACACTGTACTGTACAATAACAGAAAAGAGGATGAGCTCGGTTTTATTTTTCTCTATTTTTGTAAACTATTCACCCTATACATACACGCATTTCATTACATGAAACTTTAGGTTATAAGGAAGCTTGAAAGACAAATGACACTTTTGATTACACTTATCCAAAACATGCAAAACAAATAATAACAGTAAAAAGACAAATCTCAATGTTTCTTCTATCTGGGGGTGTCATTTAGTGGCAGATTTTCTGTATCTGACTTTACATGAATTTTCTGTCAGAAGGCCTACTTGTGACACATTGTTACACAATCAGATTTACTGCATACAGATGTGTGATCTTTATATGTACTAGATTGTACAGTCTGGATTTTTCCCAGTAAACTTTTACCTAATATATGTAAAAATATAGAACAGTAGTCAATGTCAACAAACATTTTGGAAAAAAAATATTTTTTTGTAAGAAACCTTTCCAGGGTAACATGGTGACAAAAACATCAAAAAGATGAGAAAAGGGGGAAACATTTTGACCAGTACGGCTCGCACGATGACTAAACAACTTTTCATTTTGGTGGCACTGACCAATTAACTGACTCAACGACTCGGTTTGAAACAAGAATGAAAGGTTTTTGGCAAATTAAGAAATTTTGCAGACATGCAATACAGGTTTTGATGTCCTGTTAAACAGTTGTGACAATTGTTCAATGTCTGTTTGAAACAATGAGCAGGAAGGATTGAGACAAAACTGTAATTTATGTATCTATTTCTTAACTTGAGTCATAAAAGCATGAATCATCTCTGGCCCTACTCTCTGCCCTCGCAGGCAAACAGGGATCCACGCCTCGATATTATTAACCACCAATTGGTGCTTCTGTTATCAGCCTGTGGTTACACATTGATGAAGGTTCCCCATTTGAGGCAATATATGTCTCTATTAGACTTCTGAGGAATCATGTTAAAGGTAACTGTACAGTGTTACTGCACAGATAGATAGATAGATAGATAGATAGAAAACACAATTTCTCTGTTTGAAATCACATTCTGTTGTTGTATTCTATATTCTATATATTCCCATATTTGTTGATTTTGGAGCAAGTGGTTTCAGAAACAACCAATATCAGACATCAGTGTTTTGACAGTGCTGCAATACTAAATCAATGGAGACACTTTTAAAGTGCTTGCAGATGATTTCAATCATGTTACCTGATTAAAGTTCTTCTCTGAGCTTCTTCTTCATGCATTTGTACTGCAATTATTCCAACGTTACAATTTACATCTAGGTCTCTTTCATTATTTTTACATTTTTATTTAAGAGATATTTAGCCTAGAATACCTTTGACTAATTTAGCTTAAGCCAGACAAGGGAGGTGTGTGTGTTCTTTTCAAGTAACCCTTTTTTTTTTTTTTTTTTAAACTCAACAAAGCATGAATTAGCCAAAGGACAGAAATAAAAACCCAAAGTTTTTTTGTTTTCCATTTTCTTTATGACTCTCAATTACTTTTATAAGCTGCTTTTAAAACTCGTTCAATGGAATGTAAAACAACTGGTTTAATTAATTTGTAGAAGTCATAGCTTAATAAATTGTGAAATACACAATAATAATAATAATAATAATAATAATAATAATAATAATAATAATGATGATGATGATGATGATGATGATAATAAACGGAATGGAAACACACACACACACACACGCACACACACACACACACGCACACACGCACTCAAACACACACACACACACACACACACACACACACACACACACACACACACACACACACACACACACACACACCCTTAATGTAGTCACGTTATTCACTGAGGCCGTCTGTGGGAAATGGTAGCACAATGAAATGGCCTCGTGTGTTTACGTTCGCTGGTGTGTTGATGACAGGTATTAATCTGTCCTCACGCGGACAACAACAAGCGGAGACTTCCGACTGACGGCGCGTCAAGCATCCTCGCGATACATCATATTTGTCATGTGCTGCTTCATAAGACGCGTGAATTGAAGTCCAGCACAAGTAGGCCCAAAGTTAAGCAATAGCTGATGTAAATATAATTGATGGGAAACAATGACTCGTGTCAGACAGAAGTTTTCAGCTTATTTTACGTCTCCTCATAGTTGCTGCTCTTACACATCTGAGGCCTTTATATGAATATCCATGTAGTCTTTAGACGGTGTCTAATAACTGAGGCCGAATGAGACTGTGCACTGTTAATCGATAACTATGAACAGCGATAGGCCTAATCGTTAATAACGGACATCACATAGCTGCAAACTAGACTAATCATACTTTCCATTAAAAAAACAACATTTCCAACTTCTTAAATACCGGATGCAAAATAAATTACGTAGTCTGATTTATTTTTTAAGTTTATTTTGATATTTATAAGAATAATCAATAAGTCACCAATCATTAGGCTGGCGTTATTAAATTGAGACATTTATCCTTTATCGAAATGTTTTTCAGATCTTCATTTTTTTTTTAGCAAATGCTAAAGTCAGGAAATGTAAATAAGGAAATGCTTCAACTTTTCATTTATGTTGAATAAAATTTAAGACATAAACCCAACTTTAGTGCTCAAGATATATGGACTTTAAAAAAAAAAGTCATTGACAGAAACCAAACGTCGGCCGTATATGTTTGGACTGGTCTCTAGCAGGGAACACAAGATCAACTTTAGTGACAACTTTCTGATACGTTCATTTAATTTACAGTCATAAGGCTGCCTCTTTAAAAAAAAACGAAAAAGCAACAAACAATGATTTGTCCTAATAAGTAAGGGATAACTGGCCATACATTTAAAAAAAAAAATCACATCTGAAATATCTGGTTACAAATAAAAAATGTCCCTGTACAGAATTACATAAAACCATTAGGATATATATGGTATAGTCTACATATTTTTGCATACCTAAAACATTATTGGTTTTTATCAGATAGGTTTAGGGAGGGAGAAAACGAGAGACAGAGAGAGATAGATAGACAGAGAGAGAGAGAGAGAGAGAGAGAGAGTGAGAGAGAGAGAGAGAGAGAGAGAGATGATAACAGCTGGATCTTGATCACAGACTCTCACTCCTCCTCTCTCTCGTGTCTCCTCTCTCACTTTATTCTCATTTTCTGAATGTTGCTTTGCTTCTTAACAGCAGATCTGATCTTAAACTGGGACGACAGATCTCTTCGGATTGTACTGGACCATACAGCTGTGTGTTAATGCTCATAAAGTACTCCACAGCTTGAGTGCATCCATCCTTTTTTTTATCAACACGGATGTCCAGTTTCAAGGAGAGGATATGTATCAAGGCATAATGACAACCAACCACGGACCCCCCTCGTATGAGGCCGGATTCCTTCACAACGCCTCCACGGGCACCTCTCCGGTGTACGTGCCCACCACCCGGGTCGTCACCCCCATGATCCCGGCGCTGCCTTATCTCCAGACGCCCGGAGCGCCGCAGCAGAGCAGCCCGGTGACGAGCCACTCTGCCTGGGCGCAGCCGGGCGCAGACTCGGTGTCCTCGTACAACCACTCCTCCCCGGTGTCCCCGCGCTTCAGCTTCTCCACCAGTCCGCCTATGTCCTCCGGGGTTGCCTCAGTCCGGGAAACGGCTGCGGCTTCTTACGCCAGCCCGCTAAACATCACCGCCAACGGCAGGGAGCACTACGGCGCCCGGAGCCTCAGCGGGTCCTATCACAGCCCCTACCCGGCCTACATGAGCCCCAACATGGGTGGAACGTGGACGACGTCCCCATTTGAGAGCCCGGTCCTCCACGGGCTGCAGACCGGAGCTCCCCCGGGTGCAGCACGACACCCAAACATAGGTGAGACATGATTTGATTCAATCATTCCATATTGATATTTTTTGTTGACAACAAAGCTTCTTCAGACTTCAAAAAAATCTGTCAGAATATTTTCAATTGTCAGCTTCAAATCAAAAAAGAAAAGAAAAAGTGATGCATTTTTATTTTTTAGTGAAGACCGATTTATAGTCCTCTTTGTGAATTACAGAAGGATTAATTTGATTATTGATAGGTTACCAGGCAAGATCTATAAATGAAGTTTGTTTGTTTAACAAAATAGGCCTAATAATGTTACAATACAAAAACCTTTAAGGCTGTTATTAGCGCACGTCTATGCTTTGCTGCAGTTCATTTTTTAAAATATAAACCTGTATTATTACTGCTTTAATTTGCTGATAATGAGAAGAAATAGGCCTAATTTATTTAACAGAAATTATCTGCACTAATAAAGTTCAATTTAAAAAAAAGGCAAGGCAATTAAGACTGGATTAACTAACAGGACGTAGGCCTAGTTTACACGCTAGATTGCAATGATTAGAAATTGTTTATTTAATCTGAGAATATAGATTAGCCTGAATAATAGCCCCATAAATAGAGGTTTGACAATTTAGCACTGATTGTGTGATTTATATTTTATACGCCATATTCAGACAGGTCTCGGAAATGAGTCAGAAGTTTTTTGAAAAATGAGAGAAGTTCAAACTGCTTTATTTTATCGCAGTGACGATCATTCACATTTCTGCAAAACGAAAATACAGATCCAATTGTGAAGCAGGAAGTTAAAAAAAAAACAACAACAGCATATATTCAGACACAAGGAGTAGGCCTAAACGTGTAGACGGTTTTCACACCTATTTTCACGTTTGACCTCCACGATTGTTCATTTCATATGAAAAACAGTTTCTGCCACAAAAAGTCCAGTTGTGTTCGGTTCTTTAAAAACCTGCAGTCAGTTAATCCTGACTGTCTGATCCTCCTTTAATTAGAGATTTCGCTTTAATGATATTAGTTTATCAAAAATATTTATAAACTGATGAATACAATTTATATTTAATTCATCATCAACATACATTGATCATCATTTCAGTGGCTTTTGTTTTTCCATTTTGACTTTATAAGAATTATTTTCCAATTAGGTTTTAAATCATATTTTTTGAGGATCATTGTCTTTATAATTACAAACAAGCAAAGGAGCATGTATACGTTTGGATTCATGAATTAAGCCTAATTTAGGCCTACTTAAACATTGATTCGATCTTTTTTAATAACCAAACAAAACAAGTCAAACACACATTGTACATGTGTGTTTTTTTATGAATCACGACTGAAGGATTATTGTAGTGATACAAATTAATATTTAACTGAATCTGAATGAATCACACATGTTGACAAGCAGAGACAGCCTAATTTATAGCTTAGTGTTAGACTGCGACCTCGTGAGGGGGGTGGGGGGGGTCCGGTTTGGATTTGATTTAAAGAGTGTTTTAGGATAATGATCCTGATCACAACTTTACAGCTTTATGTGCTGAAGAATCATTTTTAATGATACAGGGCATCCAATTTCATAAAAAAAAAAACATTCACATTGGAGAAGCAGCTACCAGTCCGCTTTCTGTCTGTGTGTGTGTGTGTGTGTGTGTGTGTGTGTGTGCGTGTGTGTGTGTGTGTGTGTGTGTGTGTGTGTGTGTGTGTGTGTGTGTGTGTGTGTGGTGGTGGTGGTGGTGGTGGGGTGTTTCAGTTTCATTGAACTCTGGACCGAATTACTACTCTTTGATTCTGCTTTCATGTTTCTTCTATTATCTAAATGTTCTCCACTGATTCAGGGTAATCTGAACCTTTTCATTCATATTTTTCATTTCCACATGTTTCTATTTGACTATCAAGTAATTACAACCTAATCTTTCGGGCTGGATCATCATTACCATTCATCAAATAAACAGCTGATTAACAGCTGTTTACTTCTTTCTTTATATCTGTCTACTTTGAGTTTATGGCTGAATGTTTCCCACTATAGTTTCCATGGGTGAACATTTTAAAGTTGTCCCCGTACCAGACAAACTATTTGATGAAGGGTGAAACAATCAGCTGTGATCATAGTGTGAGAGATATCAGTATTGATCAGTACATGACCTCTTCACGTGATCACAGTCACACTCACAGAACAAACTCTTTAATCACTGCTCCTCTTTCTTGACGTGTGATTGTTTTATAATCACATCAGATTTAATCAAACGTCAGGCTGATTGGTCAGTCAGGCAGTGAAAGTGTCCCGTGTGGGTGAACAGGAGAAAAGGAAACTCTAAGGGATTTATTTCACCTTCAATGTTCTCAGTGTGAATTTGTATAAAGCTTGACTTTATTAAGTCAATTAAATGCGTCAAAACACTTACCTGTAAATTATTTAACATATTTCAAATTCTCAAAGAATTGCCAGAATTCAATTTTTATGTCCTGATTCAGAGAAACCCCACTTCTTATTCATAATGGAAAATAAATAAAAAAGTTCAATCTTTTTGGGTCAACAAGTACAATTCACAATATTTTTTTTAATGTTAACACGTATCACATTTATTGGATCCAAAGAGATCCTTTTTATTATATTTCTTATTTATTTTTATAAAGATCCAAATTTTAGTCCATGGGGAATGAAATGTTTATCAAGTTAAAGTTCTCTCCCTCACATACAACGAGAAAGAATCTGCCAATCTGAGCATCTGATATGAACAAAAAAAGTCAATCGATGATTTCAATCAGTTTAATCCTGATCCTAACATCTTTTTCAGTGTTAGCATGTAAATAAAAAAATCCAACACATAATTATCAGTGTATTGTTAAATGTCAAAATATTGATTAGAATAACTCCAGTTCAACTGAAACTTGTGTCATGAAATTGTTCTCAAGTGAAGTCTTTATTACATAAAAATCCTAACAAAGTAAAAATACTCCACATAGACAACAGACTATGTGTCATAATAGTATTGATACAGAGTTTTTTTTTTTATTGGATTCATACTGACAATGTGTGGGGGAGAATTTAAGTCCAGGTTGGGGCTGATTTGAGTTGTTTCATATATAGCTCCACATATCCATAAACAACACTATGTTTTTAAGAGGTGTAGATCCAGCCAATAAATGTAGCGGAGAATTGTCCTTGAATCATGAAGAGAAAGGGTTAGATTTATACTCAAGAAGTAAATGTACTGATTTACTTTCCTTTAGTAATAAAAGGGCCCCATACAGTTTATCATTCCCTGTGGTTTGCTGGCTTCAGTATTTAATGTAGCAACAATTGACAAACTGTATAGGCTACGTCTAATTTTGATATGATATAAAAGTACTGTATCTCATAAAGTAATGGACATACAGTATATAATGTTGTGCAAAGAAACAAGAAACCTAACATGTTGTTGAGTTCTCTTAAAAAGGAAATATCATAATATGAAAGTGATAGAGAATTGTACTAAGTTGAGTAAAAACTGCATTTTGTAAGATTTAAAGTTGCTACTCTTCTTAAGCCCCTCGTTAACTCGCTGTGATATATTTGAACCTGTACTCAGAGATATATCCTCCACACATTTATCACAGTCCAATGAGTCTGCTTCACCTTTGGCCTCTTAAAGCATCACTGTGTGTGTGTTTGTAAACTGCCACCTGATAAAGACAAACACTGACATCAATTCAACAGAAAAAAACAAACCTTTATCAGACGGACACGCACTGCAGTTATTCTTTTGTGTATTGTCTTGTGTTCCTGCGTTGTGTTGGCTACAAATGCTGCCCGGCTCAAGGTTAGCGTGCCCTGCTCTGCTCTGTTTGGCTCTCGGCCTTGGAGGAGGCGTGCAGGGAGGAGCAGATGGAGGCTAGATTTGTGCCACCTGAAAAAGGATCATTATGGACAGTGGAGTGTGTTTATAGTTAAAAACACAGTATGGGCTGATTTGAATATTTTCTTATTGTTATTGAATGTGTGTTTTCCACATTTTCTGAAGCTATTCTCATCATTACCTCACATATCTGATGCATTTTTTATTTAAAGAAACAACTCTGTTGGTTTAACTTTCCTAAATGAAGAAAAGAAAAGAGAAGCTGTCACTTCCACACCACAAGTTAATCTTCTTTCCTTGAACATCTTTATGTTTCTTTGAAAAAATGAATTTGTCCATCATTTGTCCTGTTATCTGAAAGAGTGAGGGGAGTGAGGGGAGGGAGGGGGGGTGGCAGACAAAGAGTCTCTATTAGAAAATGAAGGAGCTCTATTCTGTCTCCTGTCTCTATTTCCAGCTGGCTATTTATCTCATGTGGTGCTGTGAGATAAGATGGGATTCCAGGCAGATGTTGTGTGGGCCTGTTGGACTGTGCACAGCACCTCCTGCTGGTGGAGAATAAAACTGCATTTAATGGTCACCTGGTTAGAATTAAGCAGTCTGGTGCAAAGTAACAATTTTCCACAAATGCTGTTCTTAACACCTCTACTAAACTACTTTAAAAAAAAAACAGATTTTAAAACAATCTAAATGATTAAAGTTAATATTAATCATAATAAGTCTCTGACTAGACTCTTCTCCTCTGTTGCCCCCCGCTGGTGGAATGAACTTCCAAACTCCATTCGATCTGAGCCTCTTTGGATATATGCAGAGAATGAATGCATCATACAAATTGATGCAGCAGTAAAAATTAATCCAAAACCTTCATATAAAATCATATATATATTAACATGGACCTTTTTCTGCACAATAAATACTACGTTAGATTTTGGATGCAGGACTTGTGGTTGAGGACTGGTGCAGTTTTTCTACTTTAACTTACTGATAGGATCTGAATACTTTTTCCACTCAGTTGAGAATTAATTTTTAGAAGAATCACATATGAACTCAGTTTGGGAAATGTAGATAGGACAAGTGTGAAGCAATATACAGAATATTTCTCTCGGACAATTTAATTTTCTTTGCACCAAAGGAAGCAGACACATTATAGCTTTGACAACACGTTTCCAAAACCTTATAAGTGAAACATGAACTTCTCTGCCATGCATTCTATTCCACTAGGCTTCATGTTCTTTGATTATTCTTTGGCGTTTCGAAATAATGTTACCACGAAACAAAACTACTGTTTTATTTAACAGATCTGAAAACTCTTTACCCCCCCCCCCAAAAAAAAAAAAAAAAACATAAAAATGGATGTATTGGTTTATTTTATCAATGTCTCCATGTCCTTCTTCAGACCTGTTCGATGACTTCGCTGAGGGCAGAGAGTGTGTGAACTGCGGGGCGATGTCGACCCCGCTCTGGAGGCGAGATGGTACCGGCCACTACTTGTGTAACGCCTGTGGACTGTACCACAAGATGAACGGCATCAACAGACCTCTCATCAAACCTCAAAGACGACTGGTGGGTGCAAGCAGAGAACTTCTCACTACACGTTCTTTATTTCACATGTATCATACAGTGAAGCAATTCTGTACGATGAAATCTTCAGGAGTGATTTTTGATATTTTTTGATCCAAAAGAACTTTCTTGACTTTTTCTTGACCCTGACATATTTTCCACTCTTGCAGTCTGCCTCAAGGAGAATAGGCCTTTCCTGCACCAACTGTCACACCACCACCACCACCCTGTGGCGACGAAACGCAGAGGGAGAGCCAGTGTGCAACGCCTGTGGCCTCTACATGAAACTCCACGGGGTGAGGGAGAAATATGTAGACTTGTTTTCACTTGAACCTCATGAACCTAAGCTTGCTGTTTGCAAGCAAGTATCCAATTGAGCAACTTAATAATAACTTCAAGAGAATTATTTTAAATTGTCTTTGTGTTTTGACAGGTACCACGACCCCTGGCTATGAAGAAAGAAGGGATTCAGACCCGCAAACGCAAACCCAAGAACCTCAACAAGTCACAAACTGGTGAGCTTTAAAGCTACGTGTGCTTACATTTTGAATATATGAAGATAGTAGGAAGATAAGCAGGGATATATTCGGATTTACTTTCCCCCAAGCTTTTGTAACCAAAGAATGAGCAATCATTTGAAGATTTTCATTCATCACAATTTCTGTTAATATGTAATGACCTCAGGGACCCCAGGCAGCGAGGGGACCCCCATCACGCCGAGCAGCACTCCCGGAGCACCCACCGCCACAGAGGAGTCTCGGCAGATAAAGACAGAGCCAGACACTCACAGCTTGTACACACATCAGAGCACACATGCACAGGTGGGACACTTTAAAAAAAATTCAATTTCAGAAAAAATATTTAAGTACAGAAAAATAGAATAGAGTCTGATGTGCCCTACAACTGTATCACAACAAAACTCTTCAACATAAAGTCTTATTCTCACATATTTGCTCAATATTTCTCTCACATTGTACCTCTGTATGTTTTTAGATTTCAGCCCTGCCGGCCTACATGACAGCTCAAGGTGGGGTCCTTCCTCTGAAGATGTCCCCCGGAGGCCATGGTGGGTCTTCTAACTCCAAAGCTGAGCCCTGGAACAACCTAATTCTGGCCTAAAAGAACCACAACCCCAAAATCTAAAATCAACCTTTCTTTACCAATTCAACTCTCCAGGGAGACGAGGATCTGCAGAGAGCGGGCTGCCACAATGGATGCAGGTGTTTTGTCACAGACACCCGAACACTGTGCAGTACCTGGAGTAGACTGTCGGGGGACAAAGTCTTTGGTGCCACTAAAGAAACGGAGGTGTTGAACAGGACTGTACTGTGCGTTCAATCACACCAGAAAGGGAATCAATGTAAAAACAAGAGAGAAAGAAAGAGACTTATCTGTCACTCATACTTTTTTTAACCAATCCAAGGCAGGCAAAATGCTTGACAGATACTGTAACAGACAGTGTATCAGTAACCTGTTCATGTAATGGTCTGACTTTTTCTCCCTATTATTTTATTTCAATAGTTTTCTTTGACTTTTATAGAATGATGACAAACTCACAAGACATATAAAAGCACAGCAGCAATAATATATCAAGAAAAGCAGAGAATTTATAGCTTAAAGAGACAGTACACATTAAATGAGAAAACAACAAACATGTCCTTTAAGAAGTTGTATCACACAATGCAGTGGAGGCAAATGACACTCATTTTTTGGTGTGTACTTTTTTTGGTTCAGTGTACAAAACAAATGTTGACTTGGTATTTAAGAATCTACAAACCTCAATGTTGGTCAGTTTGTCGTATGTTTTATGTTCGGTTAGGTGAGGGATTATATCTGGTGATGAGTTTTTATGAAGATACAGACAATCTGGTAAAGCACTTTGCTTTGAGTTATTTTAAAGGACATCAATTAGTTGTAATATGGTCGGACCAACAAAAAAAAATCAAAATCTTTGCTGAGCAAAATTCCATAATTTGTGATTTGAGTGAACTGAACCTTTACTCACCTTCAACGGACAGTTTGTCATTACTGCCAGATATAATCACTTTTTTTTTGCTATGAATGTAAAATGCAGGTGTGTTTCTCAAAGACTTGCATGAAACAAAAGCTCATCTATCACTCCTTAACACCAGTGATTTGTACTTTGACCTGATGAGCAGTCAATGTAATAGAAACAGCTCCCTCCAGCCTGCTGTTCCTAGAAAGCTGCCTGAACTGTTTTCCTTAACCCCTCTTATTTAAAGTGTAATATAATACATGTCAGTATTGACACCTGTAAGATACTCTACCTATGAATATGTATGGCAGTAATGACACATATTTTAGCTCCCTCTGCTGACATGAGTGTAGTATTTATGTGAACAACTCCAGGTTTTACATGTATCATTGTTTAGCCGCAGACTGCTCTGATAAAGTCGACTGATTCATAGAGAAGTATCAAGACTGTACAGTTTGTTAGAAGTACTTGTGACAAGCAATCGGGGAATGTATAAATGTGAAATATCCAAGATGTAATTAGGCTACAAAAAAACAAACAAATATATGAGCGTATATGTAAAAACTCCACTCCAGTTTAACTGTAAAACACCATTTGTGTTATATTGTAAGTACAGACACAGTGAGAGATCTCTCAGTGTGCACTAACACTACCTTCCTCATGTGTGCGACTGTAGCTTGACTGAGGAACTAATAAAGACAAAGCATTTTTTGACATAATGAAGGTCTTGTGTCTTTCATTCCACTTCAAAGGCATACCAAAACCTCAGTCTAGCATGACATCATCTTAGCTTAAGGCTTGATTACTGACACCTTGTCGAACGTCTTCTGAAAACTGTAGCCTTCCAACTTGTAGGTATTTTCCCGCAAACTTTTCAACATCTTTGATAAAAAGTTGCACAGCACATCGGTTGAAATCTTCAGTCAGCGTCTCCTTGACGAATGTGACATGTTTATTCTGTAAGAAATCTCTCCAACACTCATGAAATGCGAGTCTTATTTGATCCTGAACGGCATCAGAAAGTTGTGAACTAAAAGTGTAATCCATTGCAAATGCTCGTCCTCTGTCTAAATATTCCGACAAACATCCACTTGTTTCTGAAAACAGAGCTTGTGCAGCTTCGACAACAGAGTTTATGTCCTGTGTGAGGATTTCTTTCTCCTCCTCTGGTTTGCATTCATAAATACTAAGCATACTTGTGAAGTAGCTACTCCAGTCCTGCTCTTGCACCATGTTTAGAGAAGGGAAACATGTAGATTTCAGGAGGTGCTTCACAGCAGAAAACATATTCTCACAAACAGGATTGAGATCTGTTTTCTTCTCAGTTGCTTTTAAATAGCTCTCATAGTCCTGACTTTGATCTATACAGTCCACCTGGCTGTAGTTTATATCCCTGAACAGATTTTCTTTTGTTCCTTTGAAGCCCCAACATTTCATGTAACCAATATGAGTCTTCACTCCGTAAACACTCCACCACGTATGAGCAGTCTGGACCAGGTTCAGCATGCATGGGTCAGTGTTTCTAGCCAAACACGGGCTGTTCATTGTAAATACAAACACTGTCCAGTCTTCTGAGACATCCTGAGACTGCAGCAGTTCCTCAGTTTGTTTAATAATGATATCCTCGCTGTGTAATCCGTTGTTGTAGTTTGGATAATAAGGTCCATACATGACCACCTCCTCCTGTTTCTCAATAACAGCCCAAGAATGCTGCTTATCTTCTGAGCCACATTCCTCCGTGATGTCCTGCAGAAACGCCAGAAACTTCTTGTTCACCGAGTCACTGAGGAAAATGTCATCTGTGCTTTGTGTGAACTTGAGCCGCTCCAGCACTTTCCTCACAGAGTATTGTGTGTCAGTCCATGACGATATCTGCTCATAAAAGCTCTGAGTGTCTGTCAGGTGTTTTGTGCCTCCATTAAAGCAAGGGCTACCGAAGGCTGTCCTGTGACAAAAATATATGTTTATTGTAGGATTGTAAAAGATTACTGTAGGTGAATAAAACTAATAATATATAGCATTACATAGGGATGTCTCATACTCATAACATTCCCTGTACATGGCACTCCTACTCTCCCGCAACCTCTAAATAAAATGTAAATTTGAAAGAAATTGTTTAATATTTAAAAAGTGCATTTGTTTTGTTTGCTTGCTGAGAATCAATGAGAAATAAACAAAACTCTCATGTCAGCTGTTTGGCATTGGTAGAGAAGATTTGGCAAGTTTTTCATGGGCGCAACCCACATACACAGCTCTGCTGCTCATCCCACAAATGCATATTCCTTATAAATATGGCACCATTTAATGGAAAATAAACAGGCTTTCCAATGGTATAAGATTTATTGCCAAGAAGATTTGTTACTGCAAATAAATTCTACCTAATTCTTCTATCACAAATTTCCTTACTTTTTGTGCGATGTTATATATATATATATATATATATATACATATATATGTATATATATATACATATATATACATATATGTATATATATATATATATATATATATATATATTTATCTTATTTAAAAATTATTTTGCCAAAAGGAGATAATAAACAGTAGTTGAAATCTGAACATGTATCCTCCCTCCAAAAAAAGATGAAAAGAAAAATGCTGTCCGGCTTGAAATGCAGTGTTGAAAAACAAGTTTCTCTGAAAATCTTTCTTTTAAAAAAAACATTGCATCTGAGGACCACTGATTACAGCTAAACATTCCCAAAACAAAAATGTTGAGAATTTTACACATAATTTCATGAAACAGTTGAGTTGTAAAACATGTATAGTTTACTGTACTGCTTTTGCCTCAGCAAACGAAAGCATGATAAATAAGAGGCAGTGAGAGTGACACCTGAAATACCCTGTTACCTTAAACAACCCGAGAGCTTAAACAACCTGACAACTCTCCTGTTGCAACACTATTCAAACAAGTTTCACACACTTCACTGATATATTCTGTAATTCTTAGGACTGTACTTACTTCAGTCTGAAATGCTCTGTGTCTCTGTCTCTTTGATATTTCTCCCGGAGAGTTTTCAGACTGGCCAAACATTTCTTTGTGTACAGTGGAGGCTCCTTATCGTATCCATTACACAGAGGCCGCTTACGGCTCAACCTGAACAATAACATGAAATATCAAAGAGCAGTGTAAACAAAAAACAATAAATACCAAAAAAGAGAAAGGTAATTTTAGCTATTTTAGCATAGTTTGAAACACATAAGGCCCCAAAGAAACATTTCTTGGCCCATTTTTTAGGGTCTTTTTAATCAAAGTGGAAGTCAAGTTTATCTACTCACATTGGAAGTGTCATCCAGATTCTTTACCCCTGTTGGCTCAGGAGTCAATCAACAATGGCTCTTGCAGTAGGCTTTAAGATGGTTTGGTATGTCCTGGTTTAACAGTTGGAGACAGTTCTGTTTCTCTCTGATCATGTTTACTCAGACAACTGCAAAGTGTGTGACTGTCAGCACCAAGCTCCTCCTCTCTGTAGTGCTCAATGAGATCTTTTTCTCACCTGCACACTGTCAATGGATACTCTTGCAGCCAAGACACACACAGTGTGTGTGTGTGTGTGTGTGTGTGTGTGTGTGTGTGTGTGTGTGTGTGTGTGTGTGTGTGTGTGTGTGTGTGTGTGTGTGTGCATCATTGGCTGTATAGCCCCCACCCCTTTTCCTTTTTTTTTTTAAATCCAGTTTGGTAAGTTCACAGGAAATATTTCAAAGAGTCTTCCTTTGTCTTAATGTTTTTTATTTATTTTTTTATTTAACCAGGAGAACCTCATTGAGATTAAGAATCTAATTTACAAGAGTGTCCTGGCCAAGAGGGGCAGCAGCACAACAAAAAGTTACAAACACAGTTTAACATGTCCTGAGTCACAGAGCAGAAAGTCATTAGCCAAAGCATCTACAACCTGAAGCTGGGCAGAATGTGTCAGTTTTGCCTCATAAAGAAAATGGTGAATTCAAATTAAATATATGTAATGCTTCTGGTTCATTTTATGGGCTTAGTGATTCACAGTAACCTCAATGTGACACACACCGGGGTGTTGGCTTCAGCTTATACAGCTATGTGCCCCGGAGCAAAATCTTTGGCTAAGACACAAATGATACAATTAGTTATTTGTTCCTGGAAAACATCCAAAATGACATGTATGTACAATGGAAAAGATGACTTTTTGGGTGATGTCATGCCTTTATTGACAGGACAGTAGAGAGATAGGAAATATGAAAAGGAGAGAGTTGGAAAAGACATACAGCTAAAGTTAAGGATAGGGCTCGGACATCAGACTGCTGCGAGGACTGTAGTCTCTGCACACAGAATGCATCATCAGGCCGCTGAGCCAAACCAGCACCCTGAAGGAAAGTTTAAAATATCACACTATAAATCTATATGACTTAGAATGAGTGGGATCCTATTTTTGTAAACATACATCAACCTTTGTGTTCTTTGTTTTTCCTTTTTTCAAAAACCAGCCTCTACTATCTGGTTAGGGATGCATGAGAGGGATAAATACACTTAAAACAAAAGTTTATGAATCATATCAGAGACTAATGTAACAACTGTTACGGTGATGTGTTTGAACCATTTTGAACTTAATCCGTTGGGAACTTTGGAGCATGTTTAGCTCTTCATTAACATAATTATGATTACTGGATCGTCTTAATATGCATGTCTGTACAGTTTAATAAAAATCACATCATATTGTAAAAACAAATATTCCCTCATTCCTCTTCTTGTGGTTTGGAAGGATGCTTTTCATGTATAGACAGTGTTGCATTAAAACAACAGTGAACACACAGTGACTGTTGCTACAAACACAGCCATGCAGAGTAACACGTTAGACTCGTTCCTGACAGAGTGTCATGATTTGGTTTTGTATTTGAGTTTCCCTATTTTATCCCAGTGTTGCTTGTTTCCCTTGTGTTTCCTAGTTTTGTCTTCAGTGTTTTCTGTTTTATTTTGTCATTTATTATCCTCGTGTATCTCTGTGTTCTAGTGTGTTTTGTTAGAGTCTTGAGTTCTGTGTGTCTTCAGTGTTTCATGATTTAGGTTGTAGTTGTCCTCAGTGTTTCTTGTATTCCTGCCTCTGTGTGTTTCCCTGTGTGATTGTCCTCACCTGTGTCTGATTACCCAATGTCTTTTTAGTCTCTGTGTTTCTTCCCTTCCGTGTCAGTTTGTCGTATGTTGGAGTGTCAGTGTTTCCTAGTGTTTCTCAGTGCTTGTCAATTTTTGGATTTTCTCAGTTTGGACATTTTGATAGATAGTTTTAGTTTTTGCCTTGTTGTTTAAATAAATAGTTTTATTAGTTTATTCTGCACTTGAGTCCACCTCCCTTGTTTTACACACCGAAGCGTAACACAGAGGAGCTCATTTTTATGTTGAGGTCATGACCTTATACGAAATTACAACTACAATACATGTTGTGTTTTTCAATACAATATTTAACATTTTATTAAAAGGTATTAAGCTTTTGTTTGTTAACCATCATAGTCACCAAGCTGTCTGCACACCAACTCTGTCTTCATGGCTGAAATGTCTGGATTACTTTTGCCTTGATCATAATGGAATTTTATTGCAGCTGCAGCATCCATAATCCCTAGAAGATGTGTCCTGTTAACTTTGGTGGTCCCCAGACTTTTCTGCAGTGAGCAAAAATGTAGGTTCACGTTTATGGTTTCGATTGAAATTTCTGAGTAATTATTGAACGGATTGCCCCAAAACTTTTAACAGACCATCACATCCCCATAAAGAATAACCTTTATAAACAAAAACAACATGACAAAATATCAAGTCTATCAAGAGGAAGAGCATGATAGCTGGTGTTAAGGATGGTTGGGAAACAAGGGAGGTGGACCCAAGTGCAGAAACCAAAAATATTTAATTAAACAAAAAGGCAACAAAATTGAATTTCAAAAGTTCACCAAAAAACACAGGGATCACAAGCAAAACTGACATTCTAACAACATAGGCAACTTACAAACTGACACAGAAGGGAAGAAACACAGAGACTAAATAGACAAAGGGGTAATCAAACACAGGTGAGACTAATGACACAGGTGAAGACAATGAGGGCAATCACACTGGAGGGAAACACACAGAGGAAGGAATGGACACAACACTGAGGACAACTACAAAATAAAATACATGAAACACTGAAGACACACAGAACTCAAGAATGAAACAAAACACACTAGAACATAAAAAACACTAGGATATGAAGTTACAAAATTAACACTAACCTAGAAAACACACAAGGGAAACAACACCATCAGACAAGAATTAGAACTAAAAACAACAAGAAAACCTAAACTCTGAAAATAAGAAACCAAATCATGACATAACCCCCTCCTTAAGGGACAGATCCCAGATGTCCCTAAAACCACTCAGGGAAAACAAAGCACGGTGGGTGGAGGGGGTCCAGAGGAGGGACTCCGGCCCTTCAGGTGGACGGCCTGGAGGCCGACCAAACACAGGGAGCAGTCTGGGTGGGTGGCTGTCAGGCCGACCAGATGAACCCACGGGACCAGTGAGAGGCCAGGCCTCCCACGGAAACACAGGGGTGCAGAGTCAGCAGGGCCTCCGACGAGGGGGCAGGAGTCAACAGGGCCTCCGACGAGGGCGCCGAAGTGGGCAGAACCTTCCACGGAGACAGGGGAGTCAGACGCAGCTCTTCAGATACAGGCACCGATGACAGACGTGGCTCAGCAGACACAGGCACAGGGGACAGACAACACTCTGCCGGAACAGGAATAGGGAGCAGACTGCGCCCTGCCGTAACTGGTGGCAGACAGCGCTCTGCTGGAACAGGAATAGGGAGCAGACAACGCCCTACTGGAACAGGAATAGGGAGCAGACAACGCCCTGCCGGAACAGGACTAGGGAGCAGACAACGCCCTGCCGTAACTGGTAGCAGACAGCGCTCTGCAGGAACACAGGGAGGCTGTGGTTCTGAGGCACAGGGAGGCTGACGCTTGAGGTGAGTCTTGAGCTGGGAACAGAGGTTGAATGTACCAGGAGTGAGCAGCTTGACCTGAAAGCTGTGTGAGCTGATGTGGGAGATATTCCTGTGAAGACTCTGTAGAGATTCCATAACTTCCTGTAGCATATTGTCATATCTTCCAATGAGGGCTCCTTGGCTGGAGAGGGCCTGGTGAAGGGGGTCTTACTCTGCTCGCAGTTCGTTCTGTTACGAACGGTTGGAAAAACAAGGGAGGTGGACCCAAGTGCAGAAACCAAAAATATTTAATTAAACAAAAAGGCCAAAGGCAACAAAATTTAATTTCAAAAGTTCAACAAAATACACAGGGATCAAAAACAGGGAGCCACAGAGGAGCACGAGCAAAACTGACATTCCAACAACATACGACAAACAACACAGGCAACTTACAATGAACTGACACAGAAGGGAAGAAACACAGAGAGTAAATAAACAAAGGGGTAATCAAACACAGGTGAGACTAATGACACAGGTGAAGACAATGAGGGCAATCACACTGGAGGGAAACACACAGAGGAAGGAATGGACACAACTACAAAATAAAATACATGAAACACTGAAGACACACAGAACTCAAGAATGAAACAAAACACACTAGAACATAAAGAAACACTAGGATATGAAGTTACAAAAATAACACATGAAACACTAACCTAGAAAACACACAAGGGAAACAACACCATCAGACAAGAATTAGAACTAAAAACAACAAGAAAACCTAAACTCTGAAAATAAGAAACCAAATCATGACAGCTGGAAACGTCACTATTTACTAAATATCCTTTAAACAGGAGCTCCCTGGTGTGAGGATCTTCTTTCTTTTTTATGCCTGTTTGTTTTGGATCCAGCACCCAAGGGATGTGCATGTTGTTTTTGGATTTTCTATTATGACAAAATATAATTTTCATATCAAGTTATGTCATCAGCCTTAGCTGCAGAATGGGTTATGTGTTAATTAGCATATGTTTCCGTGCTATAATGCTAAATATTAGTGGGAACATGATAAAAAAAAAGGAGCCAAACATTAGCATGTTAACATTCTCACTGTGAGCATGTAGGCAAGCTAAGTCCTCCTCACATTGGGGTGTGGGGAATGCTTTTAATAGACAATGTCTTGGAAAGTGGATAAACCCTAACAAGCACGCCTCTCTAGCTAGCATGTTGTTGCTTGTATAGTGTTTTGTGTGTCTTCTCAAAGTGCTTAACACATTGTAGAGGCTGCTTCGTAAAGTGTCCATCAGAAGTAACTAATCTCATTCTTCAGATCCCATACACTAAGCCGAGGAGCTATCTGGGGTTCAATATATTGCCAGAAGAGACTTCGACTTGTTACTTCAGGAGCTAGGGATCGAACCCCCAACCTTCCAGTTTAGGGAAGACCGATTCTACCACTGAGCCACAGCCGATAATTGTGGATAGCTCTATCGACTAATAGCAAGATGAAGCATTTATATATATTTTTTTTATTGCACTAAAAGTTAAAATAATTGAATAGTGGTTTTAAGGTTCATGTCACGTTTTGATTTGAATCATCTACAGACCACTATGACCCAACAGTGATTTCATCCAAGAATTGTATGATTTGTTTTATTTCATTTCATTTCAATTTTTTATTTTTATTTATATTGATTTTGACAGTTATGTTTGTTGCCCTTTTCAGACATTTAATTTTGATTTTATTGAAACGGTGGAATCTTTTAACGTCATTCAGGTAATATAGGAACTTTCACGCTCATGATTAAGTTTTGTACAGAGGTCTCGGCCCTGACAACTTTGAGACAAAGGATATCTGTCCGTCTGATCACAAAACAATTTTATCCCAGGAATCTCTTATGAACAAAGCACCTGTTAATTATAAGGCATAAATACTTAGAGTTAATCTTCATAAAACATAAAGCACATCAGTAAATGAATCAATGAGTCAGCCCTTCTTTGTGCATCCAAACTCACTTAAATAAAAGACCAATAGTTCAATAAGTCTTTGGTGGCATACCCATTACAAGCTGTTTATTATACAATAACATTTCTTAGAAGCTGTTTTACATCAAACATTTGTAAACATCCATATGAATATGTTTGTGTATTATGTGTGTAAAACTGAATGAAGGAGAACACATCAACTTCATGCTAAGAAAAGAGACTGGTTCTTGGATGACCTCTGCTGACTTGCTTATGGGATTCTTGGCAATGATGTGACGCCGCTTATAGGACTCAGCAGACTTTACTCCACTCAGAGCTGTTCACAAGGCAGACTTATTTTAACTCACCAACAGTTTTTTCCCTAAAATGCAATGTACAACATCAATGCCTATTACATTTTTTTTTTTTACAAACCCTGGCTGGTCTCCTTGTTGCCTCTAGAATACACAGTTAATATTTAAGTTACTAATACTATGAATACACCTTTTTTATTCTATTATATTTGCTATTATTTGTAATGTTCTGCTGACATGAAGAAAAATCCCACAAGTTCTTAAAAGTTGCATCTCGTATATAACAAGATCTTTATCTCGTAATAACAAGAAACCAGGCAAAAAAAAAAATTCCCCACATGAATGCAATACGCTTCCATAGCATCTTTCCTAAAACAATGAAAATAGAAATGCTGCAGAAGTAGTATTAAATATATAAAAATACTCAAAAGCTTTATCTATAATCATAGTCTGTAAAAAAACGACATGCTTCACAGTAACCCATAAAATATTTAGGGGAAACACAAGGGACAATAAGACTGGACGGTGAAAAGGAGACTATAGGACTAACTACAGCTAAGAATAGATGAATATTGGATAGATAACTTAATTTCTGCATCATTTAAGATTTAATGTTAACAAATCACTGCGGTAGACAGACATTAATTACTTAAAGAAGACTGTGTGGTGGTTAAACCCATCAGGTATCACACCCTGGGTTATATAATTTCATTGAGCAGGTAGGGTTTCCCTCTCGGGCAAAGAACCGACCAATCAGAAGCCGCACTCCACACACAGTCCTCTGAGGCGGGGCATCACACCAGAGGCTCTGCGCACTCATTGGACGCAGCGCTCTAAGCCCATGACTTGCCAGCCAATCAGAGGAGTCTGTCGATCTGACGACTGGATGAGACTGAAAGCCGTGTTCTCTGCATGGTTGGTTGGTGGTGCTGCTGTGGCAACTCACCGACACATCACATTAATGGGAAGCATCACACCGGGGTTTATACATCAGTCTGTGAAAGAGGCACCAGAACACATCTGAAGAAACATGGACATCCTGAAGTCTCTTGGCCACCCGGAAGAGGTTTTCAACCTGTTTAAATTTAAGATGGGGGGCTGCAGCACCGTCATGCCGAAGTTGGATTATGTGAGTAAACCCTATTTTATGAAACATAACTTGTCATATGAGGAAGAAACACCTAAGGGTTGTTCAGTACTGTTCTTTAAAGCACACAATGTCCTCCTCTTTTTGTTTTATCTCATCAGTAGGCTTCAGGCTATCTTCCTGTAGCAACGCGATAAACAACAGAGTAGGTCTGCACATGTTTAGTGTTTAACCTGCACTCACAGGGTCAATGCTGCTCTCTTTTTGATCCTGAGCTGATGGAAAAAGAGTTAGCTAGCAGGACTAATTAGATCTGTGCCTGCACACCTGTGATTGGCTCAGATATAAACAGGAAGATATGACCATTGACTCGGGATTTACGTTACATAATGAGCTTGGAGGGGTCATCAGTGGGCAGAGATGCTGTGCGCATGTTTTAAAGATAATCCCTCTCCAATGTGACCCTGGGAGACAGAAAAGTGAAGAATAAGGACAGAGGGAAAGCATAGTTTGTCTTTATTGTGCCTTATAAATTGGCCTATAACCAAAAATGTATCTGAATCTTCCCCATACATTGTATAACAACAAAGTCTTTTTTTTCCAGTAAAAAGTTAGAATGACATCCCTCCAAAAACCTCTTACCATAGACCATTTAAGTGGAAAAATATGACTTTAGCCACACTATGAGCTACAAAAGTGCCAAAACAGGTGATTTTAAAGAGGTGAGTGAACCATGGATTGGTTGTGTAGTAAAGGCTAAATCTTTATGCACATGTAGTCTGGCTCCTGACCTGTGACCTCTAAAATATGTCCCCCAGTTTATTAAACACATTTAAATAATAGTGGATAATAAGTTTATCTAGCAGGCTCTGCAGAGTGTTGCTATGGTTAGATGTGTACCTTGATTGCTTTTATTCCTCAATGTTTTATAATTTTCCTAATTCAATTCTCATCCTACTTGTTTAGTTTATTCAGATGGATTGTTATTGTTTCAGGGTATTTTTTTTTCAAAAGTCTACCTTCAGACAATCCCAATTTTGGGGATTGTGCCTGCCAGGTTCAACAGTCTGCAAGAAAGTTGAAGTCGAAGCATTTCTCATTCACGCTGAATTAAAATGGATAGCTTAACTGATTATAACACAATATCGTTGTTCTAATTTCAACCTAAAAAACAATATCATGAACATGTTAAATTATCACTTGTCTCATGTCAGTCAGATATATATTGAACCCCCCCATATATAAATATAGAGGCTACAAGGATGATCAAACTGCTTTTTAAAAATATTGGCCCGTCATCAAGGATTCAGTCTGCAAGTCCAGAGGTTTGGTATTTGGATTCAGTCTGCATTTGAAATGCTCATAGCATGCAGTAAGACAATATGGATTCATGGAGGTACAGCTCATATTATACGTGTTCCTGTAAAAAAAACTTTTGTAAAGGTTTAGTGGAATTCAGTCACAGGGCCCACGTAAGAATCAAGGGGAGCTGTTGTCAAATAACGACTGAACAAACCCTTTGCTGCCTAAAATGGGATTATGCCCACCCCCCTTTTGTTTTATTTGGCAATGTATGTTTACCTAAACCTCCTAAAAGTTCAGGAGTTGGAATAGTTGTCAGTTTCGTGTAATCTGCAGCCTCACCACTAGATGGCACTAACTTACACACTCATGCTTTAAGTCAAGAGTGTATTACATTTTTGTAAGAAATAAAAATATAAATTGGAAGAATAACTTTATTTTACTTCATAGTGGTCATGATCTGCTGTTAAAAGGATCTGTTGCTATGAGAACAGTACATATTTGGCTTCGAGCAGCTTTAAAGTATCAGATAATATGATATGATATTTTATAATATGATATTTTATAATATCGTATTAACATCCCCGAACCAACTTGGATATATTTACAAACATTTAGACCACCATTGGCTGATTTGCTACGCAGATATTTAGACTTATGTGCTTTTTTCATTCATATCACCATCCTACATTTGTCTGTTGTAACATGACTGACTTCTCCATTGTATCTTGTGAGGTTTTGTTTATTAGCACAGCCACATTTAGGCTCCTACAGTCGTGTTAGGAAACACGCAGCTCGTGTTGTTTTGGGTCGATGTGGGAGGTGCAGGGGGAGGCGTGTCGCAGCGTAACCATCACAGCAGATCTACAAACGCTGTGGATGTACCCTGTTCATGTGCACGGTGGTGGTAGACTGTTTTTAGATCACTTGGTGCGCTTGATTTAGCTCTCCTGACGTCCTACCCAAAATGTTTTCACCTCGCTCGACCTACTAGCTCGCTTGTCCTCTACATGGACTGCGTCTTTCAAAACTCTCCACAAACCGTGGCGTCAACATGGACCGTCTCGTTTCATAGTTGCGGGCTCGGTCGTGCTATCAGGTTACTCGCATGGCCGGAGCATGCTGCAAGTGTCCGGTGTCTCTCTCCGTGCTCAGGCGTTCTCTCACGGTGGCTCCGCGGGGCTGCGGGTCCGCTCCTCCTCGGTCCCACCTTCTGGGCTGGAGGCTGGGGGAGCGGGGCCTGCAGGAGGCCGCCAGACCCTCCAGTGCGTTTAGACCTGCGGGAGTTTACCGACACACTGCCCTTCTCTGTGTCTCCTGTCAGGAGTCCATGAGCGAGAGTCTGCGGACCTGTTACCTGTACCTGAACCAGACCAGCCGGAGTTTCGCAGCTGTGATTCAGGCTCTGGACGGAGAGTTAAGGTGAGTAACAGCTGGACTGAGCCGTGTGGGATGCAGGTGAAGGGGTGTGTGTGTGTGTGTGTGTGTGTGTGTGTGACTCTGTAGTCATGTTTTCTTTCCTTAAGGGCAGAACCAGGGGTGTTGGCTTGGGGTAGCCTACTTCCCTTTTTTTTTCTTGAGGTACATTTTTTAGTAAAACAAAGAAATAAGAACTAATCAGATTTATTCAAACACATAAAAAAGTTGAAGCCTGGAGCAGCATTGACATCCAACATCTTTTGGGTTTTTCCTCTTAAAACCAATAAACAGTCCACAGCTCAAAACCTGCAGACACATCAGCACAGGTTAGTGCCAGGTGTTTGTGCAAGGCACCAGTGTGTTTTATCAGACATGTGGCACAAAGATTTCTTATCATTAGCTTATCAATACAAACACAAGTTGAGCCTAAAAAAAAAAAAAAACATGCAATGAAGTGGACCGCAGACTCAAGTTTTTGTGTGTCTGAGTAATTCTGACAATTGTTCTGCACATTAAAGACATTTTATGCTTAGTTTAGAGAAAGTAAGACTAAGGGGAAAACATGATTAAACATTTCTCATTCAAGTAACGCTCAGTCTGTTAAGGCATGGCGTCTTTTGATCAATGATGTAGTTTGTTGTGTTTCTGGAAATGTTGCAAAGTGGGCATGTTGATATCTTCAAATAGCTTCTTTTGTCTGTGCAACAGTTAAGGGGCACAGAAAGTGGAATAAGCAGTCATATTTAACCAGAACATTCTTCCATCTTAGAACCTGGAACCATCAAAATGTTTTTTTTCTTGATTAGTGACTTAAATGATCAATCATTCCTCAAAATTGTAGCTGAATACATTTTGATGAATCAGCGTAGGTCGGCCAATTCAATGCCACCCGTAGATAAAATAAATAATATTGGTAATAATCATGATTATGACCATGATCATTTTTGGAGACAAACAACTGGCTTTGATGCTGCCCTGCACAATAAGATTGAATGTTTCTGTAAGTTAGAGTAACAGTGGGTAAAACCAACAGGGACAAGTGATGTGATGTGGTCGGATTCTTCTGGTGACCTGTGATGAACTGAAGCAGGAATCCTAAACTGTTAATGTTACAGACAGTGAAGTCTGCTGCTGCTCGATGTCTAATTTAAGATCACCTTTCAGGTCACAACTGTCAGGAAAGAGACGAGTGTTTTCAAATACACATACCCCCTGTCAAACTGGAAAACCTTTTCCTGCAGACCAAGCTGAACTCTACAACTCTGCTTGCTATTTTTGTCGAGTGACGACGCAGATTTTCAGTCATGAATGAATGACCCATTTTCCAGTTGCCTTTAAGCCATCTTATTTCACCCCTTCCTCCCCGTCTTCTTCTTTCTAGACACGCAGTTTGTATCTTCTACCTGGTGCTGCGAGCGCTGGACACCGTGGAGGATGACATGAGTATCCCTCTGGACAAGAAGGTGCCCATGCTGAATGATTTCCACACCTACCTGTACCAGGATGAGTGGTGCTTCACAGAGAGCCAGGAGAAAGACCGACAGGTTCTGGAGGATTTCCCCACGGTCAGTCGCACTTCCTGCTGGTTCACAGAGGCACATTAATCAGGACCATAAGCATTTTATTTTATAGTGAAGTAAATGACAGACAAAAATGTACACATCAAAAAATGTCATTACTACAGAGTTTGGTTTTGAATTTGCTGTCTGAGTTCTGTGTGAAAGAAAAGGTTGTAAAAAATCCACCTATAATTTTCATGTGAACTTGTTATCCAGATATCACTGGAATTTAGAAACCTTGCCAAGGAGTACAGAGACGTCATCTCGGATATCTGCAACCGTATGGGAGTGGGAATGGCTGACTTCCTGGAGAAGAAAGTGGGATCCATGAAGGAGTGGGACCTGGTAAATGAGTTTCTTGTTTTAGAAATATGTTAGAACATCAGAGGAGCTACCGGGACGTAAAATGATACGTGAAATAAGATAATATGTTAAATTATACAGACTGAGGTACCATTTATGGTACTTAACGTGAGCTATAACATTAAAAAAAAACGTTCTTAATGTTGGATCACGACCAATTTGACATTTTTAAGACTGATATCAATATTAGGTTTAGAGGGAAAATGATAAAGTGAATTTTCAGCTGGAATGAAAATGCCTGTTTTTGCATCAATATGCATCACAACTGTTACCTTTATTCCTTAAAGCCCTAGAAGATAATAACTTCTGCCTTTGAAAAAACAACATTTTTGATCAATGAGTCCTAAATGACTGCACATTTGGCTATAACTTCAAACTGTTGGATCAATGTTAAGCCTGCTCTTTGCTTCCACTATAAAAAAGCTAACACAATGTTGTCTTGTTTGGTTCTTTGTGCAGTATTGCCACTACGTCGCTGGTCTGGTCGGCATCGGTCTGTCTCAGCTGTTCTCTGCGTCCCAGCTGGAGGACCCCGAGGTGGGCCGGGACACAGACTTGGCAAACTCCATGGGCCTGTTCCTCCAGAAGACAAACATCATCAGAGACTACCTAGAGGACACGCAACAGGGACGTGCCTTCTGGCCACAAGAGGTGAGATCGTGATATGAGAATGTTTTAGTTTCAACAGTCTGTATGACCAAATCAGTTAACGACAATATGCCTGAACACATTTTCATTACCAGTGAGTGTTGTGAAAATGTTGAGTTTATACAAAGAGTGTTTATATAACCTCATGTGCTCCTTTTTATTCGTTTGTGCATTGATAGTGAATCCATACAAACTTCAATATTGACTCACATTTAATCACCAGCAGAGATTTTACATACAAGTTTTATCCAGCAGGGATTTTTTTTTTTTTTTTTTTGCGTTTTGTGTGTCTTTTAGGATCACAATTCTGTGACTGTTAATGGAAAGAAAAAAACCAGACTCCTTTGAGATCGTAACTTGTTGTGATGTATTGTTGCCTCGTGTCTCTGTGTTCCTGTGCAGGCCTGGAGTCAGTTTGCAGGTCATCTCGAGGACTTGGCCCAGCCAGAGAAGCTGGACTCGGCTCTCTCCTGCCTCAACCTGCTGGTCACTGACGCTCTGAGACACGTCCCGGATGTCATCGCGTACCTGTCCCGCCTGCGAAACCAGAGCGTCTTCAATTTCTGTGCCATTCCACAGGTAGATGCAGATTGTTTTTAACTAGACCCTCACCAATATGGGATTTCTAAGACTTGAGACTGATGTCAGTGTAAAAAAGTTATTTGATAACCAATGCAGTAGGCCATAAAGGGAATTCATGAGCTACAGAGAAATAAGACATTTTCTGCATAATGTGCCCAAATGTTGCTCTGATAGGAGTGTGCAGAGGTACTCAAACAAAAGCTTTCTAAGGCAGATACACCCACTGTAAAATATTTAGCATTTACATAAGTTGTCCACTGACTCAGCAGAGCTCTAAGACTTTGTTTTATGTTCTGCAGACTGCACTGAGAGTTTTGTAAACTACATAGTCATGGCACTCTGTTGGAACAACTATATGATGAAACAGTTGTTAAATAACCCCATGCCTTGTGATGTGAATTACATGTTCAGCCAAATGTTGATTATTCTTTGAAAGGCAAATGTCAGCCCAATAATTTGGACAACTGATACAGTGATCCGTCTGGCTGTATTTTTTTTAATGCACTCCAAAAATGAAGAGACTGAATTTAATTTAATGACGTAATGACATGTTTTTTATTGTTAACGATGCAAGAGATTTTTCATCAACATGTCTCAGGTCATCTAATTTCTTTCATTTCTTCCACTTGACTCCATGTTGTTCTTCTCTGGACCAGGTGATGGCGATAGCGACGCTATCAACATGCTACAACAACCCCATGGTTTTCCAGGGAGTGGTGAAGATCAGAAAGGGACAGGCCGTCACACTCATGATGGAAGCCACCAACATGAGAGCAGTGCAGAGCATCATTGCCCAGTACAGCCAGGAGGTGTGTTTGTGTATTTGTTCTACGACTTCCTCGTAATGGTGCTCCAGTGAGAACACGTTAGCTGTTTTTTAAAATGTAATACTGATGCTTCTGAATGACCTACAAAAGCATAAAGACCACAGCAAAAAAAATGGTAATTTCTTTATAGTTATTAATAATGCCCGAACGTGCTGCGCAGGGTAAGTGTCACATAAATTGCTGAACAGCATGCAGCAGGAACAACCTTTGTTTACATTTCCCGTAGCAGAGATTCTATTTAATAGATACGAAGGTAGCTGGATGAGATTTTTTTGTATGCAAAGAAAATGCTACTTACATGGTCATATGGCCTTGTGGGCACTTTGCACGCCCTATTTACCTACATATCATTTCTTACTCTCGCTCTCTCCCCGATTTCTGACTCTACTCAGAGTCCTGTCTGTCCACTTAAAGATTAAAAAGCAAAAGAATAAATCTTATCTAATAAGCTACCTACTCAGGTACAGGACAAAATTAGCTTGATTAAAATGATTAAATGTAGCACTTTGCCAAAATGTACACAAACAGAAATGTCCTCAAAGGAGTTCTAACTCAGTAACTTTGCTCTTCCTCCCTACAGATTTTACAGAAGGTCTCTCTCACTGACCCATCACGGGATAAGACCCTGCACATCCTGGCTCTAATCAGAGAGAAGTCGGCTCTCTCCCAGTCCAGCCTCCCCTCCCGGACCCACCACCTGTCGCCCATGTACCTGTCTGCTGCTATGCTGCTCGCCGCCCTCAGCTGGCAGTACCTCAGCACTACAGCTGCACAGGCACAGGACACTGGAGACATGCAGGGACAGTAAACACCCCCCCTGCTACACCTTTCCTTGGAATCCACAGACTCAGAAAGCCCCCCCCCCCTTAGCCCACTCTGGAGGTCCAGTTCTTCTCTGACTGGATGAAACTGGATCACCTCTGTTCACTTCTTTACTATCAGAGGACCTTGGACATAGGTAGACTATGGAGGTCCTGGTAGCAGACTGCTCTCATTACTTTATGTGGTAGTGGTTTCTAGAAGTCCATCTTGCATCTGGATACATTTCTGACAAACACTGTGGGGTGGTTATGTTCACCAGCAAAAACGGCACATTGAAACATTCACAGGGTGTTTTCATGGTTAATGTAAATCGTGTCGTATTGTGTGTTTTATTTTGTTCAATTTGTTAAAAAAAAAGTCTGACCCCATAAATTGAGTGGATATATATATATTTAGAATATTCAAATATTTTATGAAAAGAATAACAAATTTAATTTTCTACATTGACTGCAGACATTGTAAAATGCAGAACAAGCTATTATTATTTTGGTCAATTGTTTTTTCAAAAAGCTTAATCTTGATGTGTCAAATCTTAAACGAACTACATATTCCACTACTTGTGTTTCTTTAGGAGAAGCATTCTGTAACACCAGTGCACGTTACAGTAACTGCACTGTATGTAAAAAAAAACCAAAAAAAAAACAATGACAGTGTACATTTACAGTAGAGCTAAATTTTTTAAACACTGGTGTCCGTGTTCTTTCTGTTTCTACACTTTGACCTTTGAAATAGGACAAAACGAATGATGTGCAATTCGGAGGTCGTTTTCACATGGATTCTTGAAGTGAATAAGGGAGAACAAATGTATTTTCTTATACATTTGATATCTGAAAGAAACTGTTTATTTAAAATGCTAGCTAAAGTGTCCTTAAAAGAGCTTTGGGGAGTAGAAAGGCTAGCACAGAGTAACCTTGTACAGAACCAAAGGAGAGATACAAACATTGCTATGTAATGTGACATTTTGATTTGTACATATTTGAACAAATAAAGACGTGGAAGAATCTTAACAGTCTGAGTGATTGTGCAAAAAAAAATGCAAGTCATGTTTTGGTTTGTAGCTGGATGATTATTGTTGTGCACAGACAGATTTAAAATGAGATTATATTCTCATATTTCACAGCACAGGCCCAAGATTAGGATATTCTGCTGTGCTTTGTTTTTGTTGGTTATAATTCTGAGACACTGTGTACACTGTGCACATGTGTAAATCTCACTCTTTAACTCTGCCTAGTCAGAATTTTATCACCTGCCAACCTTTGGGTAGACGATTTGTCAGTCACATGAGATACGCACTGACAAAGAACCCAATAAATGGACATGTGATTCTCTAACTTATAAAAAAAGACAGTAAAAAGTGTGAGTCCTGATGGTTTGTATCCAGTGACAGGAACATTTTCGACCAGAAGAAACATTCTCTGACACACGCTGCAACACAGATCAAAGGTAAACCACTTAAGATATATGGGATTGTTTTTATTCATTGAGCTCAATCTTTTTTTATCTTGGTGTTATTTTAGCTGATTCTTAAGAATACAATTCAAAATGTATCTATGATTGATGTATTTATAATCTCATCTATAATAATTAAAGGTTGTGCCTGTTTTACATTTTATACTAAAAGTATAACATCAGGTTTATTTTTTTACAAGTTATCACTTGCAACATGGGAAAATGTCTTTTGACATCTTTTTAAATCTGCAATAAATAACTTAAAAACTTAGTTCATAAGTTATCTATAACATTTGATGCATTGCTGTTTGCTGTCTCTGAGGTGTACAGAAGTTGCAGGGCCCAAAAAATAAAAGCATAACTTAAGACTGTAAAATCTTGTAGTTGTACTTTTTTAGTCTGTGGATGCGGTTCAGACAGCTATAAATTTGGTCACTAACTATGGCATACATGCATTATTTATAGTGAAGACGGGTGTAAATTACAAAGATGAACAGCTGGCAAAATAAATGAAATGTTTTGAAAGGTGCAGCAGAAAATAAACGGAAGAAAATCTGGACAAAAATAAACTATCATTGTCTCATAAAACAGTGATGAGTACCTTTAGAGTACAGATAATAAAATAGCAGATGACGTGATTAAAGATTCAGGATATCATCTGTTGTGCAGGATGCTTTCCTTGGCCCTCCTCTGTGCACTGGTGACAGTCTCTGTCACACAAGCTCGCCCTCACCACCCCCTGCTCTCCCCAGAGATGGTAGACCACATCAACAAGGCCAACACCACCTGGACTGTGAGCCTCATCTCACTCATCATCTGTGTTCTCAGTTTATTTTGTTGGTAGATCCAAAAGACTGTTGTGTATAGTAACTCGTCTTTTTGCTGCAGGCTGGGTTGAACTTCCAGAACGCTGACGTCAGCTTTGTGAAGGGCCTGTATGGGACAATACTGAATGGACCCAAGCGGCCACAGGTGTAAGTTTAAACAGTGTTTGTGTGCAGTCTCTCACATGCACAAACCAGGTGACAGTCAGCAGCTTCATTTTATAGCAGTACTAGAGAATGACTTTCAGAATGGCCAGGTATAAAAAAGTAATGCTGGACATAAACTCTAACGACATCAGAGCTGTTAGGAATGTAATGAGTTATCTAGCCACCTTTTTCTTTTAATAAAACACTATATTGCTCTTAATATTCATTTTAAAGGTCTCTCAAACCAAAACAAAGCTCTCAGCGCACCGCCCCAACCTAACCTCAGTGTTCCAATAAAGTGCTGTGGTTTATTGGACTGAGCTCCATTCTGATATGCAGCCCACAATTGATTGGTTCTTATTTCTTTCAAGTATTTTACACCAAACAAAGTATTTTATTCGGTTTGGAAAGTCCGTTGGTTTCTCTGGAATTGTACTCTTCAGCCGAAATTCAGCCATTGTGTGTAAAAAAATCAGCATCCTTGAATGAATGGGGCTGTCTCATTTACTCCATGTGGTGGCATAGCAAGTGGTTGAACAGAGATGAGGTCATGTTAAAAAAAAAAAGGTATTGTCCTTGAATTGGAAGAAATCATTTTTTACTTCTTTTTTAATAATTGTTTTTAGATGTTCAAAGGGACGGATATGGTTTTTAAATGAACCCGATAGGCTGCCAATTGAATATATCTGTTTTACATCACCTGCAGTGCTCAGTGAACTTCCTCTCTTGTTCAGGTTTCACAATATTGACGGCATACGGCTTCCAGACAGCTTCGACGCACGCAAGCAGTGGCCCAAATGCCCCACAATCCAACAGATCAGAGACCAGGGAAGCTGTGGGTCCTGCTGGGTAAGACAGACCACTGAACAATACAAATAAGAGAAGATGATGAAAGCCTCAAGGGTTTGAGTTATGGGGAAACAAAAATCACTTCCTTTTTACATCATGAGGTTTCCTGTTTTTGAATTCCCAACAGGCCTTCGGTGCAGTTGAGGCGATATCGGACAGGATTTGTATCCACAGCAGTGCTGAGATCTCTGTGGAGATCTCTGCTGAAGATCTGCTGTCCTGCTGTGACTCATGCGGCATGGGGTGAGCACTCGTGTGAAAACTAAGATCATTTCAGGTCTATTTTTAAAAGGAGAAAGCAAATAACCCTTTATGTATCCCTATAAATGCAGCTGCTTTGGTGGTTATCCCTCTGCTGCTTGGGACTACTGGGCAAAGAACGGACTTGTGACAGGAGGCCTGTATGGTTCCAAAGTCGGTAAGAATGTAATGGGTTATCGCAGCTTCTCAGAAAATATTATACTTGTAATAAATGTCTGGACTAATGATCTTGCTGTATTTGCCAGGCTGCAGACCCTACACTATCCCTTCCTGTGAGCATCATGTTAATGGGACCCGTCCTCCGTGTCAGGGTGAGCAGGACACTCCCAAGTGTGTGGAGCAGTGCATCGATGGATACTCGCCATCCTATCCCAAGGACAAACACTTTGGTAAAAACATCTTCCCCTACAGTGGCCTTCTCTGACAGGCAGTGATTTGTGTATCTTTTACTGTAACTGTTGTCTTCTCCTCCTCCTACAGGCAAACGTACGTACAGCATCCCATCTGATCAGACACAGATCATGACCGAGCTGTACAAGTTCGGCCCCGTGGAGGCGGCTTTCTCTGTGTATGCAGACTTCCTGCTGTACAAGACAGGTGAGACTGGGTTGCCACGCGTTGTAACTCTGAATCTGTACACAGAAACACACATATCCTTCCTCATTGTTGAACACAATGTGCCTCTTTCACAGGTGTGTACCAGCATTTGACAGGAGAAATGCTGGGCGGTCACGCCATCAAGATCCTCGGCTGGGGAGTGGAAAACGGGACCCCGTACTGGCTGGCTGCAAACTCCTGGAACAGTGACTGGGGAGATAAAGGTACAAAAAAAAAAAAAAAAAAACAGAGTCCGACACTGTTTATTATTTCAAGTAGCTTGAAACCAGAATGTCACCTGATCTGGCCACGTGATGCACTTCAGTCATGTTTTTGTGCTTTTCTATTTTCAGGTTATTTCAAGATCAAACGTGGAAATGATGAGTGTGGCATCGAGTCTGAAATGGTTGCAGGAATGCCACAAGTCTAGAAAAAAAAAAAAACGAGTCCTTGCTGCAATGTCACCTTCAAGTAATGTCAACAAACGAAAGACTTACATCAAAGACCCCATCTTGTCGGAAACTTGAGTTTTGCATTCAAAGGCAAATATTGAGTGATCTCATGTAATCAACAGTGATCAATATGCACAACACGGTGAAACAAGAACGTCTGTGTTTTTATTCTCTGTTATAAATAAATCATTATTTTGATCTCCAGTCTCATTTTTTACTGTAAATGAATCTATTGCTTTACATTTTGTAGATAACAGGACTTTACTCAACATTTATATAAGGTATGATGAGACTGGGAACTTTCAGTAATAATGCTGCTAATCAGGGTCTTACATCATGTGTTTATATATTAATGCATTAGCATAATACAGGAAAGGGTTGAAAAAAATGTGGATGGCAAATCACATTTAGGAGTCCATGCATTCATCTAAGGTCAAGGACACTGAAGAAGAAGAAGAAGAAGAAGAAGAAGAAGAAGAAGAAGAAGAAGAAGAAGAAGAAGAAGAAGAAGAAGATAAAGATTCCTGTGCAATAATAATGTGTTAAATAAACTTGAAGGAGCAAAAAAATAGTTCACTTTAACCAGAATACTATTTTGCTTCATGGATGCTGATAGTCAGGTCAAATGTGATAACACAGCACATCTATTTTAAAATCTAAAATCATGTCTAAGGAGGATTTTTTTTATACCAAATAACTATTATATCAATAGGCCTATGTGGTAAAAAGACAGAGTATTAAGACCATACCTTGTCAATATGCGGCAGAGGGCGGTGGTTATGCACGCTTGATTCCAACGAGCCAGCATTAAATAGAGAAGAAGAAGAAGAAGACAAACGGCGCAGAAAAATAAATGTTGATTTAGTTAGTGAATTCTATGAACACATAGAACAGAGATATGGAGATCATGTACAAGTATTCACAGATGGATCTAAAGACCCTATGACAAATGCAACAGGATCAGCTGCGTTTATCCCAAAATTCAAGGTTGAAGTAGCGAAGAGAATGTCAGATTTCCTGAACGTTTACACAGTAGAGTTGTACGCCATTTTAGTTGCATTAGAACGTGTTGAGCAAATTAAAGGAAGGAAAGTGCTGATATGCAGTGATTCAGTCAGCGCTCTATACAGTATTCAATCAGGATCATCTCACAGTCGTCAAGATTTATTATACGAAATCATATTTACACATTCCCAGGTGGTTAAACAGGGGACAGATGTGATATTCATTTGGGTTCCAGCACATTCAGGCATAGCAGGAAATGAAAAGGTGGACAGGTTGGCAAAGGAAGCTGTAAAGACAGATAGCATCGATAGTAACATCAAATTATCTAAGTCAGAGGGCAAACGAGTCACATGGAGTAAAATTAAACAGCAATGGCAACAATATTGGAACAATCAGACAAAGGGCAGACATTTATACTCAATTCAGAGGGAAATAGATAAAGTCAAATACAGAGGGAGCAACAGAAGAGAGGAGGTCGTAATGTCCAGGTTAAGAATTGGTCACAGTAATTTAAATAGCACTCTACATATCGTTGGAAAACATCCATCCGGTCTTTGTGAGATATGCAATCTAGCAGAAACAGTAAGTAAGTAAGAAAGTATGTAGCACATAGACATAACGTGATGTCAGAAATGGAGAGAGAGGGACTCGTAAGAAGAGATTTCAAAAGTATTTTGGAGTGTGGGGAGAGAGGGAAAGGACGAAGATGCTTGTTTAAATATCTCTTGAGAACAGGTTTATTGAGGAGGGTTTAGGAACGTGAGTAATAATTAAATCCAGCAGATGGCAGTAATGCAACTTTTTGGATGCCAGCTGCCAATAAAATCCAAAGCAGAAGCAGAAGAATACAAACGGCGCATGCGTGTTTCTATGTTGTATAATATTCCAGTAGGACGTACCTCTTCAAACATACGATCGTCATCTTACAACCAGGAAGCACAGCCTCCTAAAGATAACACCCGAGGCAAAGCCTGCGACTGGTCACCGGCTTTTTATCTCCATCGCCCGACCCGATGGGAGGTGTTGAAGTAGAGGAGTCCCAGTTAAACATCTCTTAGCTGTTGGTGATGAAGGCAGGTTGTCGGACAAATGTACTAACATCTCTCTGTAAGGTGTCTGTCCCGTTGTGTCGGGGAACGAGTCATTTTCTTCACCGCCAGTGACCAGGTTTCTTCTCTTGTTGTAGCTGCATAGATAATAGCGATGTTTTTAGCACACTTTGAGCTATGGGACACATACTGGGAGTGTGTTTCCAGACATTACGCGTTGTTCATCTGCTCCCTGACGGCCGCACTGTATCTGTGGGGCCGCAAGCGTCAGGTCAGTCACTGCGGTCAAGGCCAGCTGTAATAATAACACCTGCACTCTAATCGCTTTTGTTTGACACCTTTTTATTTTATTCTTTTTTTTTAAATGTTACTTTTCATAGATTTATGTTTGTTGTTTTGTTTTATTACGCCCTGATCTCATCTCGTCTTTTTTTTTTTTTTTACATAGGCTATTTATCTTTTTTCTAATCCGCATTATATTATTGAATTGTTTTATTTAGGGTTTTTTTTTCTCCTCCGATCTCGGCTTTTTGTCTGTTGAAGTGATTTTCTCTCACTTTTTTTGTATTTATTCTATCTCTCTGTTCTGGTTTGTTTTTCATTACTTTCAAATATATTTATTTTGGACAGCACAAAGCTGATTGACTGCCTTTTCTTAAAACAGGCCCATGTAATATGCATGGTTTGTTTGTCCAAAGTTACCCTAACCTTGCACTTTGATGCTGACTAAAGGTTATTTCACCCCCATGAAGAATTGATATGAACAATTCATTAATGGTCTACAACTCATAGTATGATACAAAAAAAAAAATCTGTGGGAAATTTTATAATAAATAACAAAACTAATTACAAAAAAAATGTCTTCTGCAAGTTTCTGAAGAGCCTTCAATAACCCCACCACCACCACTACACACACAACATATGTTTAATCTAGAGATAATGGAACCTGCAAATGTCTGACATTTGTATCATGATGACTTAACGTTTGTTTGCTAATAAATTATTGGTAAACTTAATGTGTATTTTTTGTATATATAACAGCCTAGATGTCATTTGCCTGTGAAGTGCAACAACAAAAACAGTATGGTACATAATTGTTCTTTGTGCTTCAATACAACATTGTTCTTTTGGCCAAACCACATGAACACAAACACACAAACCCAGCTCCATAATTCAGTAAATGTCTGCTCCTCTTCTTCACCCGGCTGGCTTTGCATGAATTCTTTTGTCTTTAACACGAGTTATCTTCAATGCTTCATAAACTTTTCACTTAATCTATTTTCCTCTCAGACACCAGTACTGGTTTCTGGCAAGGCCTTTAGTGCGTTCCTCCATAAGCACTGTCCTGTGGTGGCTGAGCGCTTCAGTCCGACTCCGTGGTGCTGGGGGGGCCGGCTTCAAACTCTGGTCTGTGCCCTCCTCAAGTCCAAACCCCGTGTCACTTATCGCAAGTAGGATAAACTCTTGATCTTAAAACTATAGACCTGTGCATATTAATTTATGTGCTTTTTTAATTTATTTGTAATCCACCCTTTTTTTTTTTTTCACAGTGAGCTGATCCGTACCATTGATGGGGGTCAGATCTCTCTGGATTGGGTTGACAATAAGGCTAATGCCACCTACCCAGAATCCTCCACCCGTCCCACTGTGCTGATCCTCCCCGGCCTGACAGGGAACAGCCAACAGTCCTATGTGCTCCATGCCATCAGACAGGCCACCCTGCGGGGCTACAGGTCAGTTTCTCCTCAGCCGTCTCACAAGTGAAATGTAAACAGCCTAAATACTTTCATCCAGTAATTTAAAGAACTTCTGTTGAAGGAAAAACATGAAAGTTTGAGTTAAAAATGGAAACAAATATGACATGACTTTAAATTCTCTGAGTGGTGGCAGTAGCTCAGTCTGTAGGGACTTGGGCTGGGAACAAGAGGGTTCAAGTCCCGATGCGGACCAAGTCTGGAAATTGATCTGGTAGCTTACGAGGGGGCCAGTTCACTTCCTGAGCACTGCCGAGGTACCCCTGAGCAAGGCACCGAACACAGTGTGTATAGCATGTTCAGTGTAAACATTGAATGCTTTCGCCTTTAGCTTGTTTGTGTTCATATCTCAACTCTGCCTGCTCTCATTGTTTAAACCTAAAAAAATGTTTTTGTGCTCCTGTTTCTAATTTGTAGCACTTTGAGACTTGCTTCAAATGTAGAGCACGTTTTAAATCAAATGTATGAGTGTTATTATTGCTTTATTGCATTTCTCTTAGATGTGTGGTCTTCAACAACCGAGGTGTTGGAGGAGAAGAGCTATTGGTAAGCAAAGATGAACATGTGCATTATTGTCATTTTAAATGTCATTTCTGAGACATTTGTGTAGAGCTCCCCTAGGCTGCTTGTTTGCTGCACAGTTGTTTAACCTGTAGATGTAGAAAGCTTAATACACTTTATTAATTTGGATGTTATGTAATTGAATTTGTTCAGCTTCAAGTTAAATCAAGAATAACGCTACTCAGTTCTGCAGTGCAAACACAAACGCTTCTCTTTTGTCCCTCTGCTCGCTTCAGACGCCCATCACCTACTGCGCAGCCAATACTTCCGATCTTGAGCGTGTAGTGCAGCATGTCAAAGGACTTTTCCCACATGCCCCTGTGCTTGGTGCTGGTGTGTCTTTGGGAGGGTGAGCTGATGGATGGTTCTGGGACTTCTTTCTTCCTGAAGTTTTCTTAGTTACTCTTATGAGAAGCTCACTTGATTGTCAGATGTATCTTAAACTTGTATCCTTTTCTCCGGATTTCTTGTAGTTGCTAACCTTTTTGTCAAATGAATGTTTGCCTTCCCTGACCGTCTCTCTCCTTTCACCCCGTGCAGCATGTTATTGTTAAACTACCTTGGCCGTAAGCGCACAGAGTCAGGGATGGTGGCGGGTTTAACCATCTCTGTCCCCTGGGATGCACAAAAGTCCTCTGAGTCAATGGAAGAACCACTCAACTGGCTGCTCTTTAACAAATACCTCACCAACGGCCTGTGTCGAGCTGTCACCAGGTTAGAGAAGTTGTAGCTTCATAAAGCCCTGAAATGTAGACGTAGTGTAACAATTCAAGGAAGTTGAAAAAAAAACAATCTGATTCTCTCAGGCACAGGAAGATACTGGAGAAAGTGGTGGATTTAGACCATGTCTTGAAGGTATCCCTCATCATAATATTCACGTCACTCATTTATTTCCCATTATGTGTGGTTGCCACCTCTCTATTTGCATTTCTTTTCATCCCTCTATTGTAGGCAAGGACGATCCGAGAGTTCGACGAACGCTTCACCTCTCTGCTATTCGGTTATAAATCTTGCACAGAGTATTATCAAGATGCCAGCCCTGACAAAAAACTCCCAAATACAGCAGTACCCATCTTGTGTCTCAACGCTGCTGATGACCCTTTCTCTCCCCAACATGGTGAGTATACAACAGCCGGATAAAGAAGTCGTGCTTACAGGTCAGACAGTTTTTGATCTTTTTTATCAGATGACTCTAATATCTAGAAATATGTTAAATAAATACTTAACTTTTTATTTGTAATGGGACCATGTACAATATTAATCATAAATGTTGCCTTCTGTTGCATTGTACCAGAGTTAGCCTTGGGCTAATTTACATCTGCAGTCCCTCGGCAGGTCACAATTAAAACATCACATAGTAATACAAAATGGAAAAAAAAAGATTTGATTGGGCACCAGGCTGCCTCAGATTGTATTTTGATGGATGTGAAATCCAATGCGGGGGCATTCTTACCTGAAAATGTATCATATGTGACTGGATTTAAATTTCACATATTTCAGGCAGACTCCCCCTGAAATCCTCCTTATCTGGTTGTTCACACATGCAACTCACATCGGGGGAGTATCTCTATCATACTAAAGGGGGGGGGGGGGGGTCTCCTGTGGCAGGACGTGACATTAAAACAATGGAAGTGATTGAAGAAGCAATGGATTCCGCTATACAGCACTATAATGACAATATTTTTTATATCAGTGCTATGTGTAGTTCAACAGAATCACAATATCAACAAAAGAGTGGAGAACTGAAAACATAATGCAGCAGTTTAATTGCATACAGTAGTCTATGTTCGTGTGCTGACCTCTCACTTGCTTGAGGTGATTTCTCCTGATTATACCCTGCTGTGTTCTCACATCAGCTCACTCGGGACTTCATGTGGAAAAAAACACTCAGTGGCTGGCAGGAGATCCGATTAAGTCAGAGTAAAAGATTCGGCTCACCCTGGAAACTTCAGGAGCTTTTCGGGATATTTGTGCAAGTGTGAACATGCCTTAAGACTCCTGTTTTCCTGCCCACAGCCTTCCCCCTGACCATCGTCCAGAACCTGCCAAATGTCGCTCTGTTGCTGACTGCCCACGGCGGACACATCGCCTTCCTGCAGGGTCTGTTTCCCCGCGGTGAGAGCTATATGGAGCGTGTGTTTGGTCAGTTTGTCCAAGCTGTGTTTGAGCACCCGCGGGACATCACCAAAGCCTGTGGCATTAAGGAAGAAAAGCTTAGCTGATCATCTTTCAGTCTGTCCCTCTGTATGTACCCTGAACCTGAGCGAAATATGAGAATGACTGCTTCATAGCAGGAGGTGCAACAGAGAATATAAAGTCACTGGCATCATGACTAAAAAAAAATGCAATGAAATGCATCAAAATAAAATGCGTTGCTTAGCTTTGTATGCTGTCATCTTAAAGAAAACTTTGCACAAAGAATGACCAACTGTATTGTACAATCATACAATCGCACTGCAGCTAAGCTGATCTACCTCCTCACCCTCTCAGGTTGTCTGTAATTAGCAATCAAAGAAGCTTTTCAAATAGTCAAGAACTAATTGATATCATGCTGCTAATTGATATGTAAAGGCTCAATATTGTGTCTGCAGAAAAAGAACAAATACACTAGCTTTTGTATTAATTGTGAATAGAATGTAAAGTGCTTAACGTGATATTGTTCCTCCCACATGCCGTCCTAACTTCACAGAACGCACATTTGAAAATGGGTGCTTGGACTTAGAAACTATTTAAGAATGATAGAAATGAACCGATTGTGAACATTAGAACAGATTTATTGTTTGTTTCACCTCATTTGCTACTTTTGTTTCGCAAGACTTGTTCTCATTGACGTGTGTAACTTGCCTTAAAGGATTATATTCACTCTGGTTGAAGCCTTGCATGCACACTTTACATACAATACTCTATGTAATCCTGCACAACATTAGAGTTCTTAGAGCTGTCGATCTTAAAATGGAAACACCCACACAGCAGTGATATGTACGAAAAGAAGAGTTGTGGATTTGTAAGATAGATTTATTTAAATGTCAAATCAGCAAAATGTAAAACTATTGTACGCTTGTAATTGCTTTTGAAGTGTAATGGCTGCAATGTAAATAATGTAAAACTACAGAAGAGTAATCAGAACATTGGAGCTGACTTCAGTCACAGTTCAGCGTGCGACTTGGAGTACTTTTCTACTTCCTGTCAATCATTTCAAATAGAAAGTGGTTATAAAGTTGAGTGTGCTTTCATCTGCCTTCAGTTTGACATTCATGCACATTTATATCTGATGCCACTTTGAGTTCACATGATGATTTTATGATGTTTTGGGACATTTGAATTTGAGCATGATTTTAGGACTTTGTAAGAAGAATGTGAGCGTGAAGTGATGATCTTTAAAATCTGTTGACAAAAAAAAAACGTAAATGTGTTTGTAAATCACCAGAATGCACTAGTCCATTTTTAAACAAGGTATCTTGTTTTATGATTGTGTGTGTTTCCAGAAGCATTGTTTGTTGTGATTCTTAAGTTTAAGCTGTGACTATAGACATGATGTGATATTAGGAAAGCTATTTCGTATTGCTGCCTTATTGAGTTAAATTATTCTTAGGCTGTTTGCAGTTGTTCACTTGCCTCTAAATTATTGTTTTATGAACAAATGTTTCTTTATGTTTTAGTTTTACCTTTGTGTCAGCTGTAACCACCATCATAGTGTTTTTACAATATCAGTTACATTTTTAAAAGACTTCAAGGATTTATGAACTATGTATTCAAGTTTTTCCTCAATGAATGACACATGAAATAAAGAATGACGTGAACAATACAAACTTTGTCAGGTGGTCGATTTTTACATCTTCATTTAATCAAATTGATTGTAAGATTTCTGCAAACAGGAAGTCATTATCATCACTGGTTGTAGTCAATAGCAACACAAGCCTGAGCTTGTTTGGGTTATTACATGTTACCATGTTTTTTTTTTTTCCAAATGGAAAATGGTCGTAATACATTCGCAGCCTATCATCAACTTCCACTCAGTTTCCCAGCTGAAATCTAAGTAATTTAATCTCTGAGCCGTGGGGTCATTTATGTTGTTGATTAACCAGACAGTATCAATAATTAACCATGAACAATAAAGGCCCACGCCCTCTGTCACAATGCTAACCCTTCAGCCTCATTCAGATTCATTTAATGACGCTGCAGCATGGAAAACATCCTGGCATGTGGAAACACAGAAAGTCAGTGCCGTGGCCACTTTGGCACTCCTGCAGATATAATTTACAAATTGTTGCCCTCAGCTTCGACTATTTTATTCAACTTCACCTGTCAGTTATGTGAGTGTAAGTCAACGAGGAAAGATGATCACACGACAAAAAATATTGCCCAAGAGTCAAAAAGTCACAAAAAAGGTTGTAGACAGTTCATTATTCTGCGCTGCAACAATGTTGTAGCCTACAGTTTTTTTTTCAGGTTACAAGTCGTATAACATCAGAAAACTGTTTCATCAGTTATTAAGAATCTATAAAGTTAAGGGGAAGTCAAATCTTGAGGGACATAAGGCCATATTTCAAGTTAAAACTACATTTTTTAAAAACCTTTTTCTACAGTTAGACAACAGCTAACCTTAGCGATCGACCACTTCATGCTAACATTAACGTTAGCTAATTATCCACACCATTAGAACGTAGAACTTATACAACAATAATGATAGATAGCTATAGTTGTTAGCTAGGAGGTTACAGTTAAGCTACTTTTAAAATATGTTTGCTAGGTAAAAGTTGAACGCTAATGTAAACTGTAAGCAGATGGTAGCTAAGGGTTTATGATAAGTAAGTCTCCTTGAAATGTTACAAGATGTCCATTCCCATTTTTTTCAGTTTAATTATCATGAAGCAGTGAAATGATACAACTATATAGGGCTGGGAAAATAATCGAGTTTCAGTTTCAATGATGTTTTGGCTTTCCACAATTCAACAAGACAATTGAGATTAACAGTTACTGTGCCGAAATGTAACGCTTGATCATAGGTCTTTTCATGTGTGGTAAGTGTTTGTTGTTATAATTTGGCCAAAAGAGGCCATCATCACTACCTCAAAAACACAGCCACCATAGTTTATTTTTTGTGTGTGTATGTGATCCAGATGTTGTGAAATCAATGAATAATCATGTTTAATAATCGTGATCTCAATATAAAACAAAATAATCATGATTAGGAATTCTGCAATGATCGAGCAGTCCTTTCAATCCAGGGTGCTGTGCAACATTTGTACAGCATTTAAGCTTCCCGATTTGGGCATGATATGAGAATAAAATGTGTTGCCTGGTGAACATTGTCAACATAAGAAAGCACATAAAGGCATATAAAGAAATTATCTCTGTTGCTTGTGTGATTCTCAGACTACCTTAATGGCCTTTCCCTTTCTTCTCATCTTCTTCAATGACCTTCACATACTTTATGACTCCACAGGTATCCATCTTCTACATCAACAGGACATAATAAATCACACCAGCTATGTTTAAAGGTAAAAACCATTTATATATATATATTGTGAGAATAACCAATAAAAAGCAATTCATCAAACATAAATAATCTGGCTCAGCAATGATTTTACACTCCAAATTTCTGTCCAGTCCATCTTCCTCCTCCTCTTGCCTGTATTCCTCTACCTGGTGTGATGGGAGGGGCCTCAGGTTATAGTTAATGATTCAACACCAGGGCTGCTGAGATTGACAGATAGAGAAAAAGGGAGGAAAGATTGAGAGTGAGAGATAGCCGGAGGTAAGTAAAAAAAGTAAAATCCAAGGAGCAGACATGGCAGTGTAAGCAGAGAAAGTGTGCAGCGAAAGAAGAAGAAGAAGTAATGCCTGCATGCTTGTATCTGGTCAGGTGTGTCCTTTCTGTAGACAGTCTTGGGGTCTGGCAGAAATACGGCAAATACTTCTCTACAACTGAGAGTGGATCTTGTTGGCAGTCCAGGGTGATTTTTTGGCCCTTATGATCCATGCGGCCTTTATAGGCTGAACGGACTGTCACCCTTTCTTGTGATCAACACACAGCCTGCAGGTGAGTGTAATTGTCATACATATTACATGTTGTGTGTTTGAGAGTTGGATTTCATGTGAAAAAGGCTTTAAGAGAGCTGTGTTGTTAAGTCTGTGCTCAAGATCAATAATTCATCACAAGGCTTCAAGTGTTTAAATGACAGGTTCTTAGTTTAACAAGCTTGTAAACAGTGAACCACACCTTTACTGTACTTGCTATAAAAATGTTTAAATGTTATACTGTGCATGTGCTAGAATACCTAAATATCGGGTGAAAAAAGGCACCCTTAATTCACCACCAGTCTAGACACATGTTCCCTTTAGGTTTCTATCACAAGGCATCTTTTGGGAATTCAGCTGTAGTTACACTTGGTCATGAATAAGTAATGACTGAGGTGGTATGGAGTGTGCAGTTTGCCGCTTGTATCAGTATAATAGGTATCAGTCCAGCATCATGTTCCTGCTGTGCAGCTAAAAGCCAACAGAACACCTCCCCCACTTTTAAGTTGCCTTTGCTTATTTACCATAACACTCTCCCAGATCATTCGCTCAAGTTATGAAAGTTATTTGGTTCCAAGCATCACTGTGAAATCAATATGTCTCACGTTTTAATTTGAAATGTACTTGAAATATCTTTTGTAGACGTTGGAGTAGCCAATACACATCCAGCCAGTCGTGTGCGGTTACTTATTGGGTCACTGCTTTAATCCCAGCCCGCCTCCACAGGGCTGAAAACACATCACTGGATTTATTGGATTACTTTATTAAATGTTGACCATCAGGCACTAAAAGTTATCATCCTAATCAGCCCTTCCTGTTTTACTTTATTAGTGGAAATATACAGGGTTACAGAGTTTACAGGTTGTGTTTGCGCAGGTGACAGGTTAAGAAAACACCCTGAGACGATTTTGACTTCTTAGTGTGGCTCAACAATTTTGTTTTTGTCATTTTGCTCCCATTAATGTACTCACCATGAACTTGTGTCTTTGCAACACATGCGTATTGACTCCTGGCACAGCAGGTGCACTGCTATCACATTGTTTCCTCCTTTGATAGTGAATCATTAGTGTTATTAAGGGGACTGTAAAAGCAGTAAATATCAGTGGCCCGATTTTCTTATCAAATTCCTTCTTCGTATAATCTTCTCTCCAATGGTAGAGAAACAGCTCACTTTAATAATGGACCAATTTTTGGTTGGTCAGTGACTTTATGATTCACTTTACCATCATGTCTAATCTCACAAGTGTCCAATGTTCAGGGTGAGGCCGCCATGATTGAGGTCACGTGATGACTGATCACAGACAAACAGCTCGTCCAACTCAGGATTCACTGGAGTGGATTTCTGTGTGTGTATGTGTGTGTGTTCAGGATATTGTAACCAGTGTCTTTGTACTTGTATTGATTGTAATGTTTGACCTGTCAATAGAGCCATGAATGGCTTTCCATTAACAGCTTAATTAAAGGGCTGGGCCTGCACAGTTCCTGGAATTCTGTCAATAGATGTTAGATACAGAGTATGGCAAACCTAGCATGTGCAGCAATGCCAATAAGTTAGCTTGCATACACATTTGTCATACATTTTGTCTAAATATGCAAGCACATGAGCTCACATCCAGCAATAAGAGAGCAAAAAGAAGGTTTTTGTACCATTTGGATAGGTTGTGTACCGTTACAGGGAAAAGGTGCAGCAGGGAATCTTTAGCAGAGGCTTGCAGGGTGTGACAGACTTCTGAAGCACCCTGTTGACTGTCCATCATTAGTCTGCATAATTCAGTAGAGCCCTTGCTGTCAGTATGCAATGCAGAGTAGTTCATTGCCACTGAAAAAGGCAAAGATTCATACAGTTGAAATACGACATCTGGGGCTATATGCTAAGTCTCCATACATATCAGCTTGTTAGCTGTTGTATTTTATGGCTGAGTTCAGCTGCAGCATTTCAACCATTCCTACCTGTCCATCATTGACTGTGCTGCAGGCAATTTGTTGATTTTTCCATTATGTGGACAGTTTTTTAAGATTTTTTTTTAACTCACTTTAGTCATGGAGAAGCAACTGGAGGAGCTGAAGCAGCAGCTGGAAAAGCAATGTCTCATCAACCAGGAGCTGCAGAGACAAAACAAAGACCTGGGTAAGTGCAACCATAACGATGAAAAATGAACAAAGCAACACATCAGACCACACCCGACATCATAGTCAGGTGTGGTCAAGCTGGGTTGTAACCTACAGCCAGCTGTGATATTGCAATGTGAAAAGACACATTATCCTTAAAGGAATAATGGATATGTTAAGTTTAATTAAATTTAAGTGTAAGCATTATCACTATGTTACATATTTGTTGCTGTGCACGAAGAGCATAAAGGCAACACTAACTTTTAGAGTAAGCAAGATGCATTCAGACTCTGCACCATTTGCACACATTCGACTCGATGTATTATTTGTGCTAATTTCCCCTGCAGACGTTAGCTTTTGGATGCTAGCTGTCGATGCACAGACCAGAGTGTGCTTGTGTGTTTCTATTCTGCTAAGGCTTGCATCCAGAGAAATTCAAGTATAACCTTTTATAGCATGAACACTACAAATCTACGATTACAATGCAAATGTTAAACTCACATATATCTCAAGACCATAAAATGTTACATGTCTATGTTAGGAAAATGAATATGGGCCAACGCATCAATAGTTCTTAAACATTAATATCAATAATTGTCTCTCAGTATAGTTAGTGCTATTAGAAAAACATTTTTAAGTCTAATGTTTGACATATAGAGGTCATGTAACAGCACAGTAGCTAAATATTTCTTATTTTGTATTTTTCATTTTCATCACAGAACAACGACTACAGGAGAAAGAAAAACTTTTGCAGGATCTGCACAGTCAGTACGATGATCTTGGTAAGAATCTAACATGCCCCTAACCCTAACCCATATGGTCGAGGTGACCTTTGATTTAACATTCAGGTGTAACATGGCAGCCATTAACAGCGGTTAAACCTCCATTTGTGTTCTGTCCGTTTCAGACTTTCCTGCTCGGAGCAGTAATGAGATTGAACCGGAGGTCAGGAAGAGCCGCGCGGCTGTCATCGCCCATGAACCGATCCCTGAGACCCTGGAAATTACACGCACCAGGGTGAAGAAAACTGACAGGTTGGTAATCAGTACTGCAGTGCTGCTGATGAGGGCACATTATCATTAAAGTAAGAGTGTGCAGGGTTTTTACTTTGCCACAGTGGCACATCTCATTGCGTTTACCCCAAGTGTCAGCCACTGGTTACATATATAATGCGTTTGCATAGCTCTTTAAGCTTTCAATGCTCTAGAGAAAGATGACTTATTTCCATCCTTTTCGCCAGTGAGACAAATCTGATCATCAAATCCATCCAGAAGAATGACTTCCTGAGCCGACTCGATGATGAGCAAACAGCCATGATGGTGGACCTCTTAGTGGTATCTGACTTCAAACCTGGGGAGGATGTCATCAAAGAGGGCTCTGAAGGGGACAGCATGTACATAGTAGCAGGTGGGAACATACCTGAGTGTGTGTGGATGTTTGTTTTATATATCAATTGAAATTTTACTATTTTTCTTCATACATCTAATTGCTCTTCCTTCCATCTTCCAGCTGGTGAGCTCCGAGTCACACAGGCAGGTCGGGACCTCCGCACTTTAACCACGGGTGACGTGTTCGGAGAGTTGGCCATCCTGTATAACTGCAAACGGACAGCAACTGTCAAAGGTCAGCCCTTGTGATGTTAGCTCTTTGGAGGACATGCACACATAATTATGAGACGCAATGGGATGGTTTTTCTTTCAATAAAGAAAGCTGTGTGGTAAGGCCTCCTAGCCTGGTCGTCAAAAGAAGGTCTGGGGAAGCTAGGAAGACAAAAAAATTCAGTCTGCCATAAAGAAGTTCCGGTAAACTGAGAGAAGAGTCAGGAGGGGAAAGCAGTTCTTCAATGCCACATGGATGCCCAGGTTGGAGAGTGAGGGGAAGTAAAGGTGTTCAAGTGCCTTTGGGATTTGCTGAAAGCTGAGGGAACAATGAGTTGTAAGATTGACAGATGGGTTGATGCAGCATCAGGAAATTGTATCAAACCCTTGTAGTGAAGAGGGAGCTGACCCAGGAGGCAAAGAATTGAATTAACTTGTCTACCAATATAGGTCACTATAATGACAGGAAGAATGAGATCCAGGGTAAAAGTGGCCAAACTGATTTCACTCTGCAGGGAGACACTGCTCATCCGCTGTTCCTTCTCGTAGAAAAAAAGCCAGGTGAATTGTAACAGGTACCTGATTAGGATGCATATGGGTACCTCTCATAGGAGCTTTTCTGCTGGGTTCTCCTGTCAAACATGGGATGATGACACCCCTTGGTTGACCCAGAGTTTTGGCCATGGATGGCCTGCCCCGAGAATCCCTCAGGGGAAGCTGGAAAACATTGCTGTTGAGAGGAATGTAGGCTTTCTTGCTGCCACCATGACTTAGGCCCATATAGGCAGAAGATAATGTATGTATGTATGTATGGATGGATGGATATGTATTATATCACATATGTATGTGTATGTATATTTTGATTTAGTTTCCATCAGCTAAACTTGTGTGGTATTTTCTAATGATAGTAAAGCTGATGAGAGACTTCTAAGTCTTATTTCTTGTTGCAGCGAAGACAACAGTGCGCCTGTGGTGCATGGAGCGACAGACCTACAGGACGATCATAACCAACAAGTCCAAGAAGAAAAGAGAGCAGCTAATGGGCTTCTTGAAAACGTGAGTTTGAAGAATGTGCAGATATCAAGATTTTAACCTGCTGTCATCTCTACAGTATTTGTCATTGCTAATGGAAATGTTAGCAGTCAGAATTGTTCTCGTCTCCTCGTGATACTACAATGACAGCAAAGACGTTTTTTACGACTCAATGGATTGTATAACAACTGTAAGTTTGCTGTCCCAGGTCTCGTACTTTGAAGGACCTGAATGATGTCCAGTTGTCCAAAATCCTTGACTCAATGGAAGAGGTTTGTACCTAGATGTCTCATAAACATATCTTTGAGTTTTACAAGCGACTGTTGTCATGCAAAACTTTGCAAGATGAAAGGTCTTTTTCTTGTTTTCCTCAGGTCAAGTACCAGGACAAAGATGTTATAGTTCGAGAAGGAGCAGAGGGAAACACTTTCTACATCATTCTCAAAGGAGAGGTAATGCCATAACACATTGTGTGCACAAATTAATATTTAATGTTTGACATGTTCTGCTGCAGCCAGGGCATATGCTGTCTCTATAGTTCTCTGTATTCTCTATATTATCCTCTCTATATTATGTGTGTTTCTTCCTCAGGTCCTGGTGACCAAGAACGTGAGTGGTCATCAGAAGCAGATTCGGCGGATGGGAAAAGGGGAACATTTCGGGGAACAGGCCCTTATACGGTAACCATGGCAACACATGCCTGAGGGCATTCGTTACAGCCTTGTGCAGCATTCACAGCTCTGTGTACCTTCCTCTGCTGCTGTCGTGCCTGACATTTGGGCTCTGCAACCTGCTGTTGATCTTTTTAATGTGACCAGGCATTTACGATTACTTAAGAAATCTAGAATTGGTCACATTGGGGGTGTTATTAAGGTAGAGGACCTAGATTCAAATATTGATATTTTTTAGGAGAAACAAAATGAGAAACCAAAAGGCTTATGGTGTGGCAGAGTCCATGGGAAAGACAAATATCCAAAAGAAAAAATGATGAAAACACAGGGAGACTAAAGAGGAAGTCACAAGCTTCTGAAAGCTAAATTAAAAATCTACTGTCATCAGTTTATAGTCTCTGCCTTTTCTAGTGCAAAAAGATCAATGTATCCATAAATATGCAACATTTCTCAATGTGCCCATAAGCAAATAAAACAACATTTAAGATGTCTTTGATTGCAGTTGCTAATGCTAATTATTTTACACCTAAAAGTTCCATAATCCTTGCTGAGTTGTCGACAAATTTAAAGGTACCATAATGAAAGACTTTTTTCCTGACTGGTCAACATGTGCAATGTTTCCCCATCTTCCAGGGAAGTCTTGAGAACTGCTACCTGCACTGCTGACGGCCCTGTGACCTGCTTCTTCATTGACAAGGAGTGAGTTTAATTCAACATTCAATTCTGAGTGTAAACAGAGGTCATGCTCGGTTCAGTCGTGCCCTGCAGTGACGGCTGTTTCCTGCCTGATCCTGAAAGAAGTTCATCCAGCCTATAAGTCCTCTGTTACTGTTTTCTTGTTCTCATCGTGTTCACTGTTTGTTGTGTACTTTCACACACTTCTCAGTTTGACTAACAATGACTTTCATTAGGGTCTTTGAAGAGACAATCCCTGTAGAGCACCTGGAGCTGTTTGACGAGTATGTACTGTTGAAATCTTATTTACGTAGATATCTTGTCCTCTGTTTTGATAAAGAAAAAGTGAAATATGTTCCGGTTTTATTTCTGCTCAAATTCTGACTCTTACTTGGATTTTACTCCCAGCTCAAAAGTGCTGCAGGAAGCAAAAGCAACAGAAAAGTCCAGGTAAGTGACACTGGGAGACTTGGTGAATACAGGCTGATGAAGATGTAACACAAAACTATAAATCAGACAAATTACTCCCAAGAAATCAAATACTTTTACGTAAACATTTCCCTGCTGTCTGTGTCTCCCCTGCAGTCACATCTCTGCTCTGAGGTTTAAGGATTTGGTTCCTGTGTTGTATCAGGAGGGTCGCTTTCATGGAGATCCTGTCACGCTTGGAGTTGGGGGGTTCGGTCGTGTTGAGCTGGTGAGTTTGTTTCTCTTATTTGATAATGGCATTTAACCAACATAATTGTTGTTTCTTTGAGTTGGGAGAAATTTTTAAAACATTTGGTTGAGCCTTGAATATTTAACATTTGTCTTGTGAGAGAATCCCAAAGAGGGAGAACAAGTGGTGTTGAAGACTGAGGGAATGGAGGACAATTACTGGACTGAGAACAGAGGATTTATTCAGTATTTCAATGCAAAAATGAGAGCAAGAACCTTCAAAGTTTTAGTTTCTAAATCCCAGAAAAATGACTATGCTTCCAATAAAGTTGAAAGTAGAAGTATAAGTTGAAACTCAAAACCTCATATTTCTGTGTGGGAATCAGAAGCATCCTTTGTTCATACTGAATGTACCCCAGGATAGGTAATCATAGATTCATGATGATAATTGTTTTGTTTTGTTGACCTTTTTAAGATGACCACAGTGAATCATGGGACATATTACGCCATGAAAAAAGTCAGCAAGAAGCACATTGTTGCCAAGAGACAGGAGGAGCACATGCTGTTTGAGAAGAAGATCCTTAAAGCCATCCAGTGTGACTTCATTGTCAGGTAAACCGAAACGTACGATCCTAAGTATTCTTAATGAGAACTTGAGAGGCTTAGCTGGTCTTTAATTTCATTTTCTTTCCATTCTCCCTCTTTTTAGGCTTCATGCAGCTTTTAAAGACAACCGATACATTTACATGGTCATGGAGTTCTGTGTTGGAGGAGAGATCTGGACCAAACTCAAAGAAGTGTGAGAAAACACAGACAAAAGTTACAATTTGATCCACTTATTCATGTAGAATATGGGTTAGAAAACATGGTCTGTATGTGTTAGTGTAAATGCATGATTTAGCTTGATTGTAGATTTGAGCTTTATTGTAGGAATGCTGAAAAATCAGTAGAGTTTTTCTTGGTAGGAAAATTAATTCATTGCGACTGTTACATCTGTAGAATTTTTTATTTTTAAAAAACTTTTATTTACACTCAAGTTGCATTATTGCAGTTTAAAGTGACAGTAGGGAAGTAACGCATGTGTTTACTTTGATTTTCAGTGGGCGTTTCCAGGAGCCCGTCGCTATGTTCTGCACTGCCTGTGTGGTGGAGGCCTATGCCTATCTCCACAAGAAGAACATCATGTACAGAGACCTGAAGCCTGAGAACCTGATGCTGGACGTTAAGGGCTACGTCAAACTGGTGAGTTGCTGTCTGTGCAAGTGTGTCCAGTTTCATGAGTCTCTGTGCTTTTTCTTGGGGGTTTTAAAAGAGAAGAGGCTGTCTTGCAAATAATGCGCGTCACTCTGCTTATGTGTCATTGTGCAGGTGGACTTTGGCTTTGCAAAGGAGATGGTGCGTGGTGAGAAGACATACTCATTTGTTGGTACTCCTGAGTACATGGCCCCAGAGATCATCAAGAACCAAGGACATGACTTTGCAGTTGACTTTTGGTCCCTCGGCATCCTAATCTACGAGCTGTTGGCAGGAAGGTAACACTGATAAGAACACTGATTCTCATACACCTGCACTTATTTTGGAAAAAAAAGCATTGGTGCTGTCTAGTATTAACAAACCAAAAGCAAAAACATCTTTCATTTAAAAATGAAGCAAAGAAGAACTTTCATGTCAAAAGAATGTAAAAATAATTGTGTAGTGAGAAAAATAATTGTTGGTGAATAAAGTCTAAGTGTGAACCAGCAGATGGCAGCAGAGAAATATGACTGATATCTGTAGAATCCTGTGAGTGCGCTCATAGGTTTAGATAACCCAACAGAACCTGACTGCCAGACCACAAAATGTTGGAAAAAAAAAATCTATTTTTATTTTATTTTTATCTGGTCAGCCCTCCATTTTCAAGTTCTGAGCCTCAGAAGATTTACGCCAAGATTTTGGATGGAGTGATCAAGTATCCATCTTTCTTGAGTGAGGCAGCCAAGTCTATTATCAACAAACTGTCCAGGTGAGACCAACAAACTGATAGCACGACGATTAAAATTTGAAATTGCCATAAACCTTTCAATTGAATATAAATATAGTAAAATAAGTTGCCCAAATTGAATTATTAGGTATATGCCTTTCATACAGTTACTCATAATGTAGAGCATGAATTAAAAATATAAACAAATAAAGAAAATGTTTCTTTTTTGAATGAAAATCCATTGTAAAGCAGAATCCAATTAAAAATAGATCTCAGCGTCATTTTTCTGAATGACATCCTGTGTTTTTGTTTGCAGACCCCGACCTGGTCAGAGGTTAGGAAACACCAAGAACGGGATCAAAGATGTCCGACATCACAGGTTGCCATAACTAGGCTACATGTTATATATCTGATTGCTGAATAGTAAAATCTGTGTGCCAGAAGTATTCACCTGCTGATCTATTTTATCCTCTTAATCAAAGTGCTTTGAAAAATACATGTTGAATTATAATTTGAAGTTATTTATCAGTCTCAGTTTGTCTCTCCCTCATCTCATCCCTCCAGGTGGTTCAGCAACATGAACTGGCACAAGCTGCGAATGGGTCAGCTTGATGCCCCCACTGTCCGGCTCATACGCAAGGTGAGCCAAAACAAAAAATATAATCTGTTTGCCTACTTTTTTGTGAAAAACTTGTGTGGTGGCAGGAACACAGCTTGTTCATTTTCACAGAGTAAAATATAAAACATATTGATTTATCATTGGATTTTATTTAATTTGAAGTGACACTTAAAATCTCTGCTAATGTCTTGAACAAGACTTTGTGAGGGTATCAAACGGTTTTATTGAATTTTGAATAAGGCAAGGTTGCCTTATTTCTATTGCACATTTCAAACACTTTCACAGGTCGAGTAAAATCAAAATTGAAATATAAAGATAGAATAATATGAAATTGCAAAAGTAAGAAAATATGAAAAAAATGGCAAAAATATTCCTACAGATTTACAGACTGGCACGAAGTCCGTCGTCTTTACCTCTTTGTACTTACAAATTGCATTGGTCTCCCACAGCACGAGAGGCAAAATGTATGACATGCATTTTACATACACGCTCATTCAGACATGCGCACACACACAGTGCTGCTCCGCCTTACCTGCTCGACACACTTCACTAGTGTGTTTCCCTTCTCTGATACTATCTCCGATGACGGATCAGGGTCAGAACGACGTGAACTCTATGCGTTTCACATAGTGGGCGAGACATAACAGGGAGTGTGAGTATTTGCCTTTTGACTGGCAGTGTGTAAGAGCCTTTAGTGGCCCAAGAGTGGAGCCCTGTGGGACTCCATATGTTATTGTCATTCACACAGGTTTATGGTAACAGTGGAAACAACATAGTCTCTGCCTTTGAAATATTATCTGAACCAACAAAGGATATGACAGATAGTCACACACACACTGCTCAAGCATGGGAAAAAGAACTCAAGGGTGAACACTATTACAGATCAAGCATTACCAACATTTGTCTTTTTACACCAACTCAGTGTTAAGAGAAAGTTTGTTTTGACAAAGTTTATTGAACACCTTTATTAGTGTTGTCTGCCGTGGTATTTTCTGTTGCAAGATTGAAATCTGTCCTAAAGGCCTTTGCATTAATAAAGCTTACACTTTGACACAAAGATAAATGGAACAAACTTTTGGCAGAATTTTTGAATAAATTGTATAAAACACCATCACTCACTGTAACAAGCTGAACAAGTTTTCAGCACATTTAAGACTTCAAGAAAAAATTCAGTACAAAGAGGAAACAAGCTGAAGGCTACAGCTACTGTTAATAAGTCATGCTTTGGCAGGACTGCAAATTATTTTATTAAATATATCCACTATTAACTATTGCTTTCTTCTCCTCCTTAAGGGCCCCTGCTACATCAACTTTGACCGTTTTGCTCTTGATCAGACAAAGGCAGAGGAAGAGTTCTCTGGTTGGGACCGCGACTTCTGATATCTGTGACGTGAAAAGATCAAAGGCCACAAAAGTTACCTACATCAACTAAATATGGAGCCAAACAGCTTGACCTCTATTTAAGCCAAAACATGATAAAGGTCACGTGATGGTAGTACAAATTGCTTCATATATGGTATAAAAAAGTCACAACCCCATTTTATACTAATTGGGATGTTAAATTAAATAGGAACTACAGGGAATCAACACTTCCAAATTATTTATTAAAGCCTATCTGTGCTACCATCTAGGTGGCGAGGAGCTGAAAGCACAAGGAGGTGTTGATACAAGATGTTCGAACATTCTGTTGGCTAATTCATTGCAGGGAGGTCTGGTGCCTGGTGAAACGTGTCGATGACATCACACAGATAACACTCTTCAATGATTTGAATAAAACAACACTCTTAGTGTCCGCTGACTAAGAAAAAAAAAGGCTTGAGTCATATTTTATTTGTATGAAGGGCTAACTCATACAAATCCTGGCGTTTAATTGAAACTAATACTATATCTGTATTGTATTTCAATGTTTATTTTAGATATGTCTGTTTTAAAGATAAAGCATGCTTACCTGCTTAAAGCAAAGCTGTAAAATGTTTAAATATTGCTAAGTTTCCTTTTTTTAAACTCTAAACTCTCCTTTTCTTATGAAGTTTATCTTTATTTTTTTGGATAATCTGCTCGTTTTTTTTTGTAGCAAATCATTTTCAGGCTTCTTGATTATAATTTTAAAAAGATCATTGCATCCTGATTAATTTGTTTTAATAACTCAAGTGTATGAAATAAAATTGCTATTTTAATTGAAGATGTTTCTGTTTTCTTCACCATTCTACTGTAATTTAATCCCAAGTGTGAAATGATGCACATTTATTCTGCTTCTGTGGCAAACTAACCCATAAAAAGGTAAGCAGTAGTATTTTGTCTTCATATAGGAGATAGCAAGAATTCATGAGGGGAAATAATGTGCTTACAAAGATGTTATCGTAGAGGGGAAAAAAAAGCCTGCGACTGAGTGCAGAATTTACATTTAATCTGATGTACTCTACAATGGTTGCAACTGATTGTTTGGCTCTCGAGGGGCTCTGCTTCCGCCGTGGCAGCAGGTTTATGTTTTTTTTAACACAGGAGGAAGAATTCCTTTCGTTCCTTCCTGTTGCTGTGTGACTTGCCTTCTGAGACTTTTTTTTTTCCACATCAGAAAAAGAAAAACCTGACATGAAAGCCACCATTTCTTCCAAAGGGGGGAAATATACACAACCAGATGTTTCCCTCCTGCGAAAAAAAAACACCTTGAAGTCTAGAATTTGATGCACTGACAGCTTTGACAGCAGAGGCCCAGCGGATGTACAGAGCAGTACAGAGTGATCTCTCCACAGCAGTGAACTGTGGTTTCCTATTGCACTGCATGAATGAAATGATCATCATTTACGTGCAGACAAGTCATTTGATGTACCTGCAGTGCGCATGACAAAAAAAAAATACTCAACAGGATTACAGAATAAAGCTTTTTGTTATCCTATAATTTTGCTGCTGACAACAAGCCCCATAAAACACAAAACACTCAAACATTGTGTCAACAGTTTTCTAATACCTTCACACTTCATCAAGCCTCCACCCTGTTCGCTTCTGAAAATGACCTACATCTAAAAAGCAAGCCAAAATGTTACTGATTCATTTTCATCATTAAAACATTTCCTACAACATCCTGGCACTGCAGTTATTTGTAAATGTTACCTACAAAGCATTAACAGTATATTTGTTGGGGACTATTTTCAGCTGTGGATTCATATAAATGTGTTTTTCGTGAGTTTGCATTAACGAGATGTTTTTGGAATTATTCTCATTTCAATCATCATTCTCATATCAATTTCATTAAGATCTTTTGGATTTGTTGAAAAAAATAAACACATTTGCCTCTTATGCATTGCTAAATTAAATTAAACAATTGCAATGTTCCAAATGAATGTCAACAGAAAAAAAAACACTTAAAACACAATATAAAAAAAACAAATACATCAATGCATAGGTCAATTTCTTGTAGTTCACCTTGAATCATTACTTTTCCCTCACGCCGATAAACTTCATTAATTACTAGTCAGGGCTCTGCACTTATTTTGCCACTTATTTGGCTCGCCTCTCAGGCTCATAAGATAAGGATCGGCTGCCTCCGCTGCATACACTATTCAAGGCCAGGAAAATACTGTTACTGATTGATTTAGATAACTTCAATACATACATGTTTTGCTTTCATTAACATGTTACTTCCTATGCTATAAGAAAGCAGATATTTCCATTAATCTAAGATAAGGTGTAAAGCAATCTTTTCAGTACAGAAGCAAAGAGATCATTTAAATCAATGAAGTGAAATTAGAATCTATGATTATGGAAAATGTGTTGTTAAAAGGAAAAACTGGGCAAAACAAGCAAAGGCATATTGTTCCCTTCTGGAAAAGTATTTTACTGTAAATGTCTTAGATCTCTATGCAAAATACTCTAAATTCTAAACCAACAAGGTAGAGCGATAAGGCAAACTAATTTTGAGGTTTACTGTCCCAAATAAAAAGGTAAAAGCCTTTATTATATCATGTTTATTTATTTTTTATCTTAACTGTTAAAACTATTGGTTTTTACAACTATTTTAATACATTTCAGTCTTCATCTTATACACCTGATTTATCTACATTTTACTGGTTATTGTTTATACGTTAATGTCCTTTAATCAATCATGTGTTTCTCCTTTATTCTGACGTTGCTGTGTGTCTTTAAATTGTGTCTGTAACTGACTTGATATAATTGTAAATGAGCATTCCCCCTCAAGGATCGCTCTAATATAAATAAAGGTTCTTTGATTGATTTATTTAGGTGTTTTCATGGGTGATTTATTAGATTAAATTTGTGCGTAGCATAAGAACAGAAATGTATCCAGCTCAGCATGAATACATTTTCCACAGAATTTCAAATATTCTCTGGAATACTTGAGAATATTGGAAAACATGACCACAGAGTATTTATGTGTTATTTGAAAATTCCTATATTATATGTTTCCATCCAAATGTAGCCCACAGTTTATTCTAACAAAACATTCAGAAAACCTGGTGACAATCCCCTGTTGGAGAGTAAACATCACATTCTAATGTAACCTAACAGTACTGACAGTGAATATTGTTACCAGACTGGATTCAAGCACAATCACACAGTTTTATCCAGTCAGGCTCTGCTCTCCTGACTTCTCTCTGTAAATCACTCCAGGACTTTCTCACTCTCTTTGTGATGAATCCTGCTGAGCTCAGTGTGAGAGGATTGATAGCCTGAGGTTTCTTTGGACATCAGGGGGAGCAGATCATTTGTGTCTCAGGCAGCAGATCACTGTTCTGTCTCTTATTTATTCACTACCAGCTGTTCATTCGGGTTCAGCCTCTTTACTATTCAGTCTTAATCTAAGCTAATCAGAACAGTGTTAACACCTGTGTTAATTCATTATTGGTTACACCTGTGTTCAGCCTTCATAAGCACTGCTGATTGTTACCAGCTTGGCCTGCTCTTTAATGTTTGACTATTTTCACAGGATGGCTGTGGAAGTCAGTCCTGATAAATTGTTTTCAAGTCTCCTCACATTTGGTGGTTTTATTGCTGAACGTTTCTCTCTTTTGCATCATTCTGTGAGAAAGCTTACAATCTTCTGAACAATCTATCAGGGTCACCTTCTTTCTATTTCTATCAGTTTTTATTCTACATCTTGCACCAAATCATACCCATGTTTCTTACATGCTCTGCTCTGCATCATATTGCCTGCATGTTGCCTGCATGTGGATTTACATTTTATAGCCTCAGACTGCAGGGAACCCGATATTCAACATAAGCGTCTGAGCTGCATTGCACACGTGTGCTTGGATATCAGCATATTGCTTCAGCTATGGGCCATTACCCGTTGTATTTGTGTGTGATTACGGTGCAAATGAATGTCAGTAAGGAGCCTATCAGCACATGTGTGATCTTATTTAACCACTTCAATCAACACCAAAATCTTTATTTAGATTATGCAGGACACAATTGCTGCAAAATGCATCCTTTATCTTTACAGGGATGTTAGATTGTAGTCCCTGGGTTCAGCTAGGGGTCACTGTGTTAAATAACTTCACTGAAAACAACAAAAGATAAGGAAAAATAGCGATACATTGCTTTAACCCCTCTGTTGAGCTTGTTGTTTGTTCTGATTCCAGTGTTTAAGCTAAGCTAATTGTCCTGTACCTCTAGCAGCAATTTAGCCCATGTGTTTGAGTGGGATCAATCTTATCTGTATGTTCTCATCTTAGAAAGTGTGCACGATATTCTTCAAAGTGTTCCTTGAAGGGATCAATTTATTCATTGACTGAATCTCAAAGAACCTCAGAGGGCTCCCTCTTTCTGATGTTACAACAGCGATGTGTCCTAGTCATCTGAGTTTGACAGAAAGGTTGCTGGGTTTTTACAGGCTACCGCAAAAGTAAATGGGTGCCACAATGGGGGACTCTCATTTTAAAACAAAAAGACCCAAACTAATACTGTCTATGTTTCCATTTATTGACGTGAATGTAAAAAAAGACATGGAAAAAAAACTGCATTATGAGACCAATTCATAACAACACTGTAAAGTTAGAGAGTCGGTAGAGGATATTTCACACACACACACACACACACACACACACACACACACACACACACACACACACACACACACACACACACACACACACACACACACACACGAAACCCGGCCACAAAACAATTCTGCTCCCTCTGTATGTGCGAGGTAGCCACTTTTCTCACCTCTCCAGTCGTGTTGGGCTTTGTGGTCTCAGGTGCTGACATCTCCACTGCTAACAACCCAAGATAAGGCAGAATAGAAATACATTCTTCAACATCCTTTGTTTGCACCTGTAACACTTACCAGAACCCGTTCTCCTTCAATAAGGAATCCTTCATTGAAGGCAGGCAGTTGACTATTAAGTACATTAAGCACATAGCTATATTAGTATTACACTAGCTTCATGTTGTTTCTGAGCACCATTCAGGCAAATGAAGTTCCATGTTCGCCTGTATTTACATGTGAAGTATTGGCAAAGTTTAGGAGTGTATGTAAAGGAAAGACCTCAAATAAATGAAGAAGGATTGAAACTATATCTCGATGTGTCTCCTGCTTGGTACTTACTTTCCTCATGTGCTTTGACTGTGACAGGATACATTCCTGTTTCCAAAGAGGCCACAAGACTTACAGAGACTGTCATCATGTCATATTTCATCTTGTTCATGTGTGAGGTTTCCTTTGAGATATCCTTCATGTTTCTTGTCACAGATGTTGACTTCTTTTTCCCCAAACTATTGCAGTGGGCCCCGAGTGTGACTTAAGCTGGCCACACACCAAACTATTTTCAAATCTTTACAGAAGACCACAGACATAAGAACAGTTTCAACCAATTCATTAAAATCTTCAAACACACACCAGACAACAAGACCCGGAGACCACACACCTGCAGTTTGTAGACACAAGATCTCACAGAAGCTCGTGTGATCAAACGTGACTTCAGGCGAAAAAACAAATATGGAGGACGATTGATGTCGTAAGCTGCTCTCTTGCTGTGTGTTCTGTTTGGTAGTACAAAGCAAAAAACGAGAAAAACAATATGAAGGTTAACCTGACTGAGAAGATGGAGTATGTCCGGCTTTATTTAATTTGCAGCGCAAGCTGAGGGTGAGTTGGCAATGTTGTCAAAATATGCAACATTCGGTTGGTGACGCTTGCAAGTCTGAACGCTCTCATTGGCTGTTGTAGGTATTCAGTTGGAGGCACCTGTTTGATATTTATGATTCCAGAACCGACTCAATGGGGAGCAGTGAAATAATTGTAGTGACACAACACACTTTAGGTAATTTGGACAAATCTGTTGGGAAAAGCTGCGAATCGATCCCCCCCCCCCCCCCACACAACTTGCTAACGTGCTGGCTTTATTTATTCACTCATTATCAGTTCCCCAATTGAATATGTGTTTATATCCACACTGGTCTCAAAGGGGAAACAGAGCTATACTTCCATAAAGATATGCTGTAATATATCTGCTCTGCTACCTGTAATTTATGACAGTGGCTGTAACTGTTTGTGTATGCACATCGTTACTGCCTGAAGCATAAACATTATTTAGTGTTTTGGGTCTTAACCAACAACGTGATTGGGATTCCTTCCAGTAATCATAGTGTAACAGTAATTAGCCTAAAGCAGAGATTTAATAGGGTTGGAAAATCTACAGTTTTCTAAAGGATTGTGTTGGTGTCTTTTGAATAAAATGGCTCTTTATGCTTTCAGATGATGGTTGAGTTGGTTCTTGATGTATGTTTTCTGCTTCAGTTTGTTTGTTGATCGACTTGAAATCTCTGAAAGTCATTCACAATGACAGACGAGCGATGTCTACAATTTTCCAGACGTTGAAAAAATTGATATAATTTAACTTCACCTTCACCTCCCTTCTCTAAAGCATGGACATTTACATACAAATGCAGCATGCAGGCATTAGTGAAATGAGTTTTTCTCTTCTTTTTTTCCAGAACTACACAAACTTTGGGATTGCTGGTTTATTGTGTGTATAATCCAAGTTTTGCTTGCTGTTGTGTCCCAACAGGCCAAAAGTTATATCAAATTTCCCAACAGGCAAAAGCTTTTTGCACAGCAATCGATGCTACAGGAGTTTGGTCGTGCATGAATTTTCATTTTCATAGACGGATTTAAAGCTGCTCCCGCATTTGGCCTCAGTGATTGGTTTCTCTTGTGCATGAAAGCGTTTGAATCCCTCTGGAATGGCCGTACTTGCAAGCTCTTCAAATGTCTCATTTCTATATTCTTAGCACAAACTGTTAGGCTATAATTCATACAGGGGCCTAGGAGGTGTAGTAAATGGTTCATATCTCTGATTTGTGTCTCTGAGGTACCTCAGATCAGCTGCACTGTAAATTAAATAACAGGAACAGAACAGGATATGGTAGGTCCTTCAATTGCCAACCCTTAAAGAACACTAGCACATCACTGGAAAAGGCGAGAAGCAGTAGAACATAACCAAACTGTGATTATGTCATTGTCAACCCAGGAAAGCACATGTGTAATTACAGTTAACGACTGCTTCTAGATGAACACTTACTTCACATTCTTTGTTATACGTGCTTCATGTAGAAGAGCCGTGCTTTAAACCACAGCTCATTTAACAAACATTTGCATAAGTAGTTTGAAAACTGAGATGAAAATATATTCACTGTTCCCATGACTGTACATTAAATACTGAACCTGAGGCAAGAAGTTACAAAGAGTGTAAAAGGACTAGAACATTGACTGACATGATTTAAAAATGTCACCTTGTCCAGCTCTTTAATTAAGAAAATAAATCTAGAAGGTTTGATCTGTGCACCAAGACAAATGTAAAAATCTGCTTGATAATTTTTATTTTTACAAATAATTTTCACTTTGAATAAAATATAGCTTCATATTCCTCACATTCTTGTTATTAATCTGGGCTAACAGCCTCGCTCTGGCTACATTCTGGAGGTATTGATTAACATTTCAGGACATGTATCGTTCATTTTCTGAGCAAAAGTGAGAGCACAGGATGGACACCACACTCACGTTTGTCCATCAAGTGGACAATTCTCCTAGCTCAGTGTGATTTAAAAAAAAAGGTAGTATGCATGCCTGACCGAAAATGGAAAGTGTTGCTCTGCTCAAAGATTTGAAATACGTTAACCAACCTCTCCATAATTAACACTTTGTAACTCATTTGTTAAATTACTTTAGTTGCTGCGAGTATTTCTTTGCAGAGCAGCTGGAGCACGTTCTGTCATGACTGTGAGGTTGCCAGGAGAGCAGTCAAGCCAATATTTCAAATGAAACATTTAATATTGAACCCCAGAGATGGAATTTTTTTTCTAAATCTATTTTCTGTGGTTTATAATCAGCTTCAGAGTTCAGTGAAGCTGCAGCCTTTTTCAGAATATTTACGCCTGTGGTCAATTCTGAGTTTCCATATCTTTGGGGTTTGGGGAGGAAACTGAAATAAAACTGCTGTGATTACGCACAACAGCAGAAATGGACTGTCATGTTGTTGTTTTTTACACTTGAGTTGTCTTTGGTAACATGGTGTCTAAAAAAAGAAAATAATATCTTTCTCGCAGTTTTGAAAATGAGTCTTTCGTATTGAATCAATCTGACGTGCCCAAATCTGTAATGACGTTTTTCTATATTTGTCTTTTATAAATGATAAGGCGACAACCATTGAGTAGGAGCTTCCAGACTGGTGTCAGAAATAGAGGGACAGAAAGATTAAGGGGGTTATTCTCAGACAGATTCTTCAGGTGCACCCGGGCCTTAATACTACACCTTTCATAGAAAAGACATCCGTTCAACTCGCAGACGTCTGCGGATGTGGAAGGTGAAATGGATTTAAAAGAAATCAGTGACAACTTTAGTGATAACAGTGACTCGCTGACTCATCGTAGCAGCTCTCTGCTGAGACAGACCAAACACTGCTGATGGAGGTAGAGGAAATTCTGTACTTGTAGCTGTGACCCAGAAAAATCTCAGCTCATGTTTTATTTGCTCCGGATGATCCAACTCACCCCCTCATATTAAGACAAATTTCCGTCTAGCCTGGTTCAGAACAGAAAAATAAAATGTGACTTGTCACCATCTAATATGGGGAAGGTTTAAGCACCATTAAGGAATTTTGGTAAGCATGACGGCTGCAGCTTACGAGGAACAAATCCAATCTGCTGTTTTGCCAGTTATAATGTGGGATGCTGATCACATTTCCGTATGTGTTGGCTACTAAATGATGCAATGCCAGTGTATTCATTTGAACTGGAAGCCATTTGAATTGGATGTTCGACATTTTACTCGCTCTGATTGGTTGTGACTTGATGAGTCATTTTGGTCATGGGGACTTTTCTTGAAAATCAAAGATGAACAGCGAGGTTCCAAAAAAAAAAAAAAGCTTTTGCCATTTTTGGATTATAAAGTAAATTAAAACCCCTAACTCATCTTTTAAAATATTAACTAAAAGCTAAATTAAAAATAGTCTCAGCCTATAAATTAAGTCCATGTGAGAAAAGCCCAATTTTCTTACAGTATGAAGAGAAGTGTTATTGGGATTAATTTTTCTTGCAACCTGGGGAATTTAAGTCTGCAACTAACTCTTCTGAAGCTCAGTTCTACCAACTCTTCAGTGGAAATATTTGAGTTTTTAGCTGCTTAATAGCACATATTCATAATCTTGTTGATTAGTTTCCTATTTGGTCCAAGAAAAGAGGAGGAGGAGGAGTTTGTCAAAGCTTGAAATCCCCCTACTTTTGTCTCTAAATATAATGCAGAGAAGGTTTCTGACTACGTTGTCATAAAACCATGTATTATACCTCTAATTTTACATTTTAATATATTTTTACAGGCTTTACTATTTGACATATTTTCAGCCAAACAATCTCAACTGACTTTTGTTGGTTAGCATTGTACTTATGAACTCACATCAATTCAGTTTCTTTGAATTTGCGACCAATTTCTCAGCAATTTCCTACACTTTAAAGGCTTAATATGCACTTAAATGTAAAGCCTCTGTGAGTCATGACTGTCTACAATGAGTGTAACACCCGAGTCCCACTGTCTGTGATGCTTTCCGAGTTTTCCAAGTCCTATCTTCAGTTTGTTTACAACGCCAGGACGACCGGCTGGCTGGCTCATCCCCTCGCGTATAAAAGTTGTTTAATTGAAGGACTAGAGAAAAGAAGAATAACATACTGTACTCGCTGATTAATTGAATGTCACGTAAACGTTTCTAGATCACGGTCATTTCAGGTAAATTTACACGCAGTGTGAAGATACGAGCATAATAAAGATCGCTAGCATTAGCATGCTAACACAACAATGCAGCGCGTGTTGTTTTGGTTTCATGCTGGTGCTCAAGGGCGACATCTGCTGGATCAAAAAATCGCATATAAAGCCTTTAAGTCAAACCGGAGCCTAAGACTGGTCAAGAGCACTTCAGAGAAATGCTTATAGGTGGCAAAAGGACAGACTTCTCCTTCAGCCTATTTTTAACAGAGGTAGATAAAACACCAACATGGACCCAACAGTGAAGACTCACACAAGGCAGAGTTCAATAATACAAAGCAGAGTTTTAATACACAGTCCAGGTGGGTTCACAGGTAAACAGTCAGCGGTGCGAACCAATCCAGCTAGGAAAAAAAACCAGAAGGCAGGCAATGGTGAAAAAACACTAGGAAACTCACAAGTAGAAAAGGAAGGAATGAGGAGACACGAGGGAAAAGCCAATGAACTGTCAACATGAGGGGACACACACAGGGGTTACTGACGCTGCATTCATGTGGTGTGGGACACATCGGAAAACCAGTTTCAGAGTTGGAAAATGCACATGAACGACTGCTCAATTCGGAACAACAATTTGGAAACTAAGGAACGAAAATAAGGGCACGACTTGCTGACTTTACATCATGCTGTCATCACATGGGGGGAGATATGTTTTGTTAATATTAAGATACCAATTATAAAGTCACGTATTGCACATGAGCTTTTTTCTCAAACACAACTTGTAACAGTGAAATTCCAGTGACATTTCTTCGTAGCGTCCACTTTGTTAGTTTGTTGTTGTTGTTACAACATTCAGATTTTCCCAGAATTGAAAGCATGTTTACACACTGGAGTCGGAAAAACGACTTCCCAACTCGGAAACTGGGACCATCCGAAGAGCACATGACTGTATCAATACACAGAAAAGTGAGCACAATCGGGGCAGGGGAGCACAAGGCGGGAAAACAGGAGGAGCAGGATTTGGAAGACAGACACGAGGGTAAGTACAAAATAAAACAGGAAATGACAATACTGCAATGGAAATAGACAAAAACAAAAACATAACCTATGTGACTTGAGGGACCGTGTTAATTTTAGAGAGATAGACAAGCAGAAAAGAATAGCTGCAAGTTTCCCCCAAAAAATTCAAGAGCACAATAGCAATGTGAAATTCTGTCAAATTGTAAATGTGGCTAAAAAGAATAACAATCCGTCCAAACCCGAGGTTGAGGAGTCAGATTCAAAGCCCCAGGCATAGACTTGCTGCTGCACAGCACAGAGTTGAAGAACAAATCAATGAGAAACTGTGAATTAATGCATGTCATTATGTATTAAGGACACTTTGTCAAACCATACATATTTATTCTCCCCAAGGAGTATTGCAGCGGTAAAGGTCAGGATGTCCTTCATCCTCTCAGCGTGAGAGGATATCCTTTCTGCAGCGGGCTTGATATGACAGGGGAACGCTGTTATATTCAAAGAAAGGTCTGAGTTCAAATCGTTCCCCTTTGGATTAAAGAGTTGGTCTGTATTTTCAGGTTGACTTTTGGACTTGGTTCTTGTGATTATCTGATTTTAAAGGTCACTATAATAATGGGCTCTTACCTTTTAAATACAGGTTTTCCTTTATAAGTGTGGATTAGAGGAACCATCTCACAGCGTCAATGGTTATTATTTGTATTATAACACCAGCACTATATTGAACATTTAGAGCAATATGCTACTTTTAATAAGCATCAGAAACAGTGTTAAACAGTTTACCTGGCTTGGTCCAAAGTCTGTTAGTTTAATCTATACGTAAATTTTAATTTAAAAAATCTCATCCATGGTTTAGTTTGAACATGTCAAACAATGAGATGTACCATGTTTTATAGGACTACAAATAACAAAGACCTATTTTAAATGTTTTATGTCAAGACTAAAAAAAGCTTCTTGATTATATGAGCATTAAGTTTTGTACAGAAACTCATGGTCCCCAGATGACCAGGTTGATATATTATTTTTTTATCCCTTGTTCTTTTTTCTCTGGGGTCAATCTTTTTGAGAGCTGGACAAGACACTTGGAATCTAAACTGGTTGCATCAGCTTTCATTTCACATAAGGGACCACGCTGACACTTTTCGCAAAAAGCTCAACTAGAACAGGTCAAAGGACAGTTAACATGTCATAATCGACTCCTATAATCCTGTTTAACTTTGGTTAAAGCGGAGCTAGCTGTTCTCTCCTGCTCGCAGTGTTTATGCTCAGCTAAGCCAACTGTCTCATGCCTCTAACAGCATAGCACAGATAAAGGAGTGGTTTCAATCTTTAAGTCATATAATCTATCTGATCTCATTAAAAAAAAGTTCAAAATAGTTTTTTCAGGATGTTCCTTTTAGGGTCTTTGTTTTTTCAAAAAGACAGATATTTGTGTTGATTGATTGAATCACAAAGAACCCCAGATGGCCCTGTTTTTCTTATGTATCAACTGTGAGGTTGTCAATAAGGTTGCAGGGTTTAACACGCTTACACAACAGTCCATGGCTGTCACAACAAGACAAGAACCAATGCTCTATTTTTGTTCAATTGTCTTTGTCTGAAGCAACCAAATCTCATCACAGCAGTCCTTAGCTGAATGTAAAAATTGAAAGACGAAGCAATTGACATCAGGCCTAGTCAGTCTGCAAAGACACGTCGTATTAAGACACACAAACCGAGTTTCTGCTTCTTCTGTATGTGTGAGGTAACCTTTTTTCCCTTCATGTACATCTCCAGCCTGAAACGGCGGTGGTTGGTGGCACCGCATTTCTCTGATGTCACTGCAGACAGAATCGCTAATGAACCAAGCAATTTCCAACCAGGCTGACTCTGTTGTCACATGTCTGTAGGATACAAAGGACTCCTTTTTTTTGCACCTCCCTTTTTGCAAGATACAGACTCCTCCCTGCTTAATCTTTAGATTGCTCTCAACCAAACCTATATGAAAATTAGACACAAAACCAGACCCAGCTTTATCATGCTGTAGATTGTAAACATCATCATCCCTGTACACACAAAGAGCTCAAATCTGTTGTTTTTCTGTCTAAATAAAGCCAGTATGATGCACCTCAGCAGTGCATCATACTGGCTCCTGTTTGAAGGGCACAGAGTCAAGGCTTCCTCTCAGAGTGAAGCAGCATCTGAGCATGTGCTTATGGTCCTGTATGTGTGCTGACAGGGCAGAGGCTGGAAGGTGACGAGCAATGTCACTCTTTGTTTGGCCTCGTTAAGTGACCTGTCAGTTCACATTAAGGAAATCAGTCAGACTCGGAATAAATTGAGTTTAGTCTTTATGTTGCAGATTGCATGTTGGAATATTGTAATTGAGTCACAATAAAGTAGGTGATGCACTGTTGTAAAGTTGTCCTGTTTTGCAAAGAAACAGAACAATCTTGAACATCTTAGGCAGAGAAATACAAATTGACATGAAGGTGTGAAAGCAGAGTGACAGCTTTCTCGAGCCATGCTGTGCTTGTGATCCATGAAGAACATTTTGCCACTTATGACTCAGATCAGTTTGTCAGTGCTGGTCCATAATCCGCCGGTGTCTGTCATTGTGTGCTTGTAATTAAAACGCTATTGTATCCTTGATAATTGAGCTGCTCAGAGCAGCCGGCTGCAGGTTGTTTATCTGGGACAATAGCTGTGTTATTCTTCAGGAAAAATAACAATCATTGTAGAGAGTCAACATGATAACCATTACAGTGTTTGGAGGCAGTTTTCTAGTGCAAGACAAAACAAGCATCATTTCATTTTTCTCCTATATTTTACCTGTTCTGACAGTTTTCTTTTTTTTTTTAGCTCTTTGAGGATAAGACATGGGGTGTTCTTTAGATTTTGCATTGTCAACCATCTCACACAAAGACCAAACGAAAAATGCATAAGCAAATTAAGCATGTTATGTGTTATTCTTTTTTGCCACGGACTGTTAACTTTAATAAATTACAAAAGAAAATATTAAATTGATGCACTTGCTTTCATGATCATTTTAGGCTCTGAATCTTTCAATCCCTGATACCCTGCTGCAAAAAAAATGAAAATAAAATCATGTTTTTTAATCCGCAACTGCAAATAGTCCCTCACAAATACCCATTACCCATGTTTGATTGACATTTGATAGTGCCCAGTTGGGAAATTGTAGCCCCTTTAACATTCTTCTATTGTGAAACCAGGTTTATAGTGGAAATAAATCTACATTTGAACCCATGCCCTGGGAGATGAGTGCCACAGAAGGGAAGTCAGATTTAGTACAGGGACTAACTATGCACCCAAACCATTTTTTTCTCAAGAAGTAACATTTTTCCAGAAATAAATATTGGTCTTGTCTAGAAGCAAAAAAAAAAGGAAAATCTGTTTTTGCATGTAAAATAATTTTAATTCTTAACCTTTTGTAAACTTCATTGTGATTTACTGACATACATAAACATATTAACAAAGTGAAACACATATTTTTCCATAATGTTTTTAAAATCAAAGCAAAGCCTACAATTCTTAAAGACACATCTGAACTATAAACATTGTGGAAGAAAAGTAGCATGCAACACTTGTTGAAATCATTTAGATTTAAAAAATAAATAAATGTGCATCCGAATCTAAATTGTATATTATATAAGCAGTTAGTTTTGTCTGTCTTGTTGGCTCATTGGAAAAGTTTTCCATACATAAATTATTGAAAAATATTAAATCTAAACCAAAGTTGCTGTTTGTAAAAAACGGATCTGAATGTCAAGGATGTACATTTTTTATTTCAAAATTTCTCAAAACAGATGATCATGCTGTTAGCCACCTTTCTGATAATTATTGATCGATTTATTGATTGATGGAACTTTAGGGTCATTATGACTACAGTTGGTGCGTAATCATGTTTCTATGGCATCTTCAGACTTTTAAAAGCCTTTAATGTTTTCACAGCATTCCCACTGAGCTAATTTAACGTCTTTGCATACATAAATCAAAATGAGAAACATGTGCTTACATTCATAATGAGGCTCATCTCTGCCGTCATGAATGGATAGATACATTCAACATGCTTGAACTGGGATTTTGAAGCAGTCACAGACTTAATTAAAAACTTGTCACCCTGGGAGAAGAGGATGCCATGTGAAAAAGCTGGGGGTGGAAAGCAAATGAGTTTCCTCAAACACCAAAATGCGCACAAGCGTTCACACATTCACACATGCACACAGACCCACACTTACTTTGAACACAATCACGCACACGTATCCTCACATGTGGTCATACATGGCTTGACATATTACATAATACTGAATTGACAGCACTTCTTAAATTGCCTCCCAGTAGTTGTCAATCACACGGCCGCCTGGGAAGAATGAATAGGAGGACTTTCAGGGTCTTCACTTTGAGCATCTGCGCCCAGCCTTGGACCGTTTTTTCCCCCCAGGCATCAAATCATTTAAGTACCGGGAAATATTCTTTTAGTGTAATGAAAGACACAACCACAAAAGGGAAGTTTTCCGATGTCATTGATTGCTTTTTAGAAACACTAAAAGAAGTCCATGATGGTATTTCAAGAAACTGAAACATGTTCGAAAGTGCAAAATGTATTCGTGACTCCTCTTTGACGAGATAACAAAGGACATTCACAACAGAAGGAGAAAGTAAATGTATAACCTACACTAGGATGAACCAGATATTTTTTAATCTGCTAATTCTTTGTTTTAAAAGCCTCTCCTGCTAGTTTCCCACTCGACTTTGACTAATAAAAATGAAGGTCTTGACACATCTGTAATTCCTTTGATATAAAAGACAGCTGAGTGATCTTACTGCTATGTTCCATGTTGTAAGTCATGTACAGTAAGTGTAGAGAACCTGACAAATTATTTGAATTTCACTGCTTCTAGATTAATAAGCAACAGAAAATATAATGGATAGTGGAGAATATGGAGAGCATCCTGTGATCATTCAAGCTAAAACATCTTATTGGGTAACTCATTAGCATTAACAGTAATGTAAGCTACAAATTTACTTTCTAACCAAAGTTATGTTGCATAATGTATGTTGCCAGGGTCACATTTTACATTAGCTTGAATAATTGCCAGTACAACATTTTCTGGCAAATATTTTATGCTAGCTACAATTTTTGCTGATGTCATGTCCTAGCTAACATCCTAGCTAATGTTCTTCCCATTCTTTTGTGTTACACCTTGAAACAGTCAAAATAGCTATCAGCCACTTCAATAGCTAATGGATTTTTGCTGATGAAGAACTCTCCAAATAGTCTTTTACCTTATAAATTGGCTACATGTGAGCTTATGAAGACTGGGTGCAACCAACCGGCCATTTAGTCACGGTATTAACTATAGCGGGTGTTCATTTGTGTTTATCTGTGGAAAAAGTGGTTAATTTCAAAAGAAAACATTTTTTTATACTTGATAAAAAACACATAAATAAGACATTTGATATAGCAGACAAGTAGAACTGACTGTCTCGTAAGCCACACTGTGTTGTATATGTATTCCAATGCTACAAGCTGTAAATAGCACTATAAAATGCATTGAGAATATAACAGCATATCTTGCTGGATAAAAGCACTGACAATAAGACACATCATTCAAACCATTCAGCTGGGAGACATCACAACCTCAAATAAGCTTCTTATCAGAAGCACCCATTCTCCTCAATTCAGAAATGTTCTGAAAATAAAATGTGACCCCAGATGGGTTTCCTGTGTTATGAATCAGAGTGAGATATTAACTGTGCCACAACAACATTTCTACAGTTTTCATGACTTTAATCAACTTGGCATTTATTTGTATATTTTTCTTTCTCTGTGATGATACCCAGACTTCAAAAAGATGGAATAAATTAGTCACTACAGTAATTTTCAGTAAATAGAGGTTATTAATGGTGTACATTCAGTATTGGCCCCCCCAAAAAAATCATCTTTCAAAAATATGATATCTGAAGGTTGTGATGAGCGCTGAAACATTATGAAAACCAGTAAGGTAAAGATACAGTTCTTGATGCTTTACATCCCAAAAGCTTTTCATTACACCATTACTATGCCTGCCAACATTTATTTCAAACTGGATAGAAAAGGACAGCCATAGTGCACCAAGCTCTATATTCCACCACCATGACCAAACATGAAAGTAGAGTTCAATTTTTAGAAACCAACAGAATTAGAATCAGAAATAACAAACAGCTCTCCTGATCCTTTGATCAGAGTGAGGACCTTTCTGATTCCCAGGCAGAATAAAGAGATCACTTTGGTATATGAGGAGAATAGGGTGTAATGGAGGAGCCTGGCACTGTGCGGTTTATGTCGCAATCTCAGCACATAAAAACTGGTACTTAATGTATTCACTGGCAGACAGAAAGATGACATTTTCCAAGTTATCTCAAGAAACATTTTCTCCACTCTCTCCCTACTTAAAAATATGCTCCCTCCATTAATTTCTGTGTTTTTCAGAGATGCCTCCTGCTATTTATTAATTTATATATATCTTTACTAGTGCTGTGCTCGTATATAACGTATGAGTGGACAGACAAAGCGTTTCCTAGTCTTTCATGCATCACCATCCTCACATGTTCAGTATGGTTCCCAGTAAGGCACAAGTGGATTATTCCTTAGGGTGAAAAGCTAAAAGTCAATCATGAAGGAACAAAAATGTCAACATTCATCTCTTAGTGAGGACAGTCTGACAGGCGGATGCAAGGCATATCAATTCATACTGGAAGAAGTGTAAACGAAAAGTAAGAGCCACATTCCTTTGTGTTTGCACAGGACCAGAACAAGTGTTCACTGTTGGTTAGGGTTAGGGAGTGTTTTTAGTCGAGAGGATCCTTTTATCTGATGCAGATTTCATGACCTCTGATTCATCAAGAGATGAGCACAGACACATCTATTGCTTTCTAGGTTTTATGAATGCATTTATTTCTCTGTGTTCACAGGACTGTCTGTCAGCATTTTAGAAGACGTTCGCTGTGTTGAAAGCTCAATATGGGCTTTTATATTTTAAAAGAGTTTTCTTTTTTTACACAGTCCTCCAATACAATCATGTTTCAGTCTGCAGCAGGCTTCTGATTTGGTCCAATCGTGAGCAAAGCTGTAGATTGTGTTGGTGCTGAAATTATGTAAAGAAGTCAGACTCCTTTACAGTATGACTGGAACTAGGGGGCCGTCAAACACCGGAGGTTTTGAAGGTAGTCCTAGACACCCCTGTGGAATTGGAGTTTGACTATTGATTTGTGTATTAGTCACTCAAGGTTTTCAATAATTTGACAGAATCCTCTTCATGGCTGCGCAAGGCCTCCTTAACACTGATGCACCTTATAAAAGCACAAAAGTGTTTGTGTGATGGTGATCTCTGTCTGCTATCAGATTGCTCCAGTCAGATGAGTAAGTCTCTCTTTAATGCTGATGCTCATTTTAGGTTTTCGATGACTACAACTTCCCGCCGGTCAGCGTAGTCAGGGCTGAGACCGTTCAGGTAAAGGCTGCCGTTCCTGGCCAGCCCCCCAGTGATGGGACTGAGAGAGAGAGTCAGGCTGGTGTAAGCTTCTCTGTCCTCGTACAGGTTGGCCGACAGCGCCCTCTTGCCAGGGGTCATTTCTTGATTGATGGATGCGTTAATGCCCAGCTCGGACGACAGCTTGCGCTTGATGGATGCGGCACGCTGGAACTTGTCATAGATGTCAACGCTGAGTCGCCGCCGGGTCTCTTTAAACTCAGCGGAGACGTTTGCTGTCCACTCAGCCGCGTGAGCTCGAAACTCTCCAACCTGCAGAGAAAGATTGAAGATTGATGCCTGCAGGTGTTGAAGCACAGCATGTCCCCCTTTACATCAACATCTGTTACCCAATGTTATCTGGTTAGCATGCTCCGATGCAGCTTTGAAAAAAAACATTTGCTTCCTGAATTTAAGCCGGAAATGTTTTCCTGGGTAACATGACAACAGGTCGATATTTAAACCTCATCCTTTACTTATCCAACCTCATGTGTTACTAAAGCCCTGAACTGCCTTTATTTCATAGCTTTGCAGACTCAAGGAACTAGAAATGAGACAGTAGTGCAGGCATTTATTTGTACGTTTGTAACTCTTTATTTATGACCTATCATACAAAAGCCCCATGTCCAACTGTGAATGTAATACTGTAGTCCTTGATGTCTGACTGAATAGGTTAATAGCTTGGACCATGTTAATGTGAAAAGCACACCAATAATTAATGGAGTTCAGGCTTGTGAATGCCACATCTATTTCTCTATTCAGACTACTGTTTAAATGCTCTTGCCTCAAGCGTTCTTTCACATGAATTGGATGCTATCCAATTAGCAATGCCTGTAACCTACATCTTTTATTTTCAGTTAATGTTCATTTGTCATTGAGTGTCGCTGTAGACGTGGAGTAGGAATAAATAATTAATAAGAAGCCCTAACTGGTTAATATTTTTGGACAAAATGTGTTGAGGTACAGCTGGTGATGTTACCTGAAATGTATCATTTTCAATTTCCAGTTCATTAACAATGGTTCCTCACAAATAGTTTCACTTTTTAGGACATAAACAAAATGCCTTGTTGGGAAGGAAAACATGACAACATTTATACAATTCTTGTATCTGTCCATTACGGAGGAACCTATGCTTTTAGTATGTTAGCTTAGCTTAGCAAAAAAGGTGAGAAAGAGGGCAAAAAAGCATCATTCTTTGTCTGTAGGCAATTACATCTGCCTACAAGCTCCACTTATAGGATTAATAACAAACACATTATATTTTATGTATTTGAGCTGTAACAAATTTCAACTGACAGAGACATCAGGTAACTTCTTCCTGTAAAAACAAATGCTGTGTTATTATGTTTTGTACAAAATAAAATAATGTTTCGGTGTGGCAGAATGGTGGCAGCCTTTATTTTTACAAAGCTATGCCAGCTCTTAACCTTTTTCCTTTCTTTCTGCTTAGCTATGCTAACAAGCTGCTTTGAAAATATATTTACCTGACATATAGGGGGAGGTGTAAGTCTTCTAATCTAACTCTTTGCATGTAAGCAGATAGAGTAGGGCTTATGCCTCATTTTTTTAAATTAATAACTTAAAGGTCACATATTATCCTCCTTTTCAACCAGTTTAAATAAGTCTCAGAGCTCCACAAAACATGTATGTGAAGTTTCATTTCAAAAATCCCCTCTGATCCTGTGTTTTATCATGCCTATAAACCCCTCTATTTCAGCCCTGCTCAGAACAGGCAGTTTCTTTGTCTGTACCTTTAAATGCAAATGAGCTGTGTCTGACCACGCCCATCTCTGAAAGGTCTTGGGTGGCTTGGTCTTTCTTGCACAATGACCAATTGTTTAAGGTGAGAAGGCAGACTTAGAAGGGAGAAAAAACACCTTGCTGTGGGAGTGTCACCCATGGGGGTGGGGTTACTGCCCTTTGTGATGTCACAAAGGGAAAATCTCCAATAGGCCTGTTTGAGCACACATTTCCTAAAAAGTAGAATAAACGTAAACAAAAAAACTAAACATGGAAAATGTATTTTGTATAATTTGTGACCTCAGTATTTAGAGGCTTTGCTACTTTCAGTTTCATTACAAGACAACTGGCTATAGGAGAATGCAAATAATGCAAAAACAATTTGTGCAAAAGTGCTGAGAAAGGTTTGTGTGAAGAGTTCTAGTTTATGCTTCACAGTCAATGGTAGCTTTAGTTGAATGTTGCACAGATGAGGAGATGCAGATATGCTTTCTGCTAAACTATACTGCAGGAGCCTCAGGCTAATTTTCAGGAGAATATAGAGTATGTGGTGAAAAAGGTCTGTATGTTTACATCCCCTGAGAGGCAATGCACTGGAACAGAGCACACACTTCATTGATCCTGCCTTCATAATACATAAGGCCTTTCTCTCCCTGCTGTTTCATAATTCATCACACTCTGAGGTGTGCTTGTTGAAAACGGACTTCTGAACGCATACGTTCAAATTTATGGTGTGTGCCTGTATGTGTGCTCACACTTGGCAACACACACCAGAGCACAAACACTTGAGTGCGTGATTTCTCCTCCTCTCTCCCACTTTCTCTGCCTGATCATCCTCGCCCCTTCGCCCCCTTCCCTCCAAACCCCCAACCTTGCACAGAAACATCCTCTCTCACTAATGTATTTCTCTGTAGAGCTCTCAGCCTCTACTGCTTCTCTCCTAATTAAGCCTGTGTGAGGATTCCCACTGCAGACTAGTCTTCCTTTTTTTATTTTGTATGGAATAAAGAAATAAGACCTGCATGTGTCTGGTTTATGCTTTGAAGTGCGTGATTGCCGGGATGCACGGTTCTCTCAAACCTTTTTACATGAAAATAATGAGTCTGCCAAAACAGCAAGGTATGTTATTACTCTGCTGGAATCACAACAAATATTTAATCTAACCCTTGTATGAGATGGTATTTTCTCCACTGGAAGAGGATTTATCACTTCAGATTTATGGAGAGTGAACTGGAAAAGCCTTGAGTTATTCCTCTGTCAAAATGAAGTGAGACGAATGTGATCACACCTCTGAACTTACTGCTTAGGAACAGACGCACCAGTGTTAGCCTATAAATATGAAAGAAAATATCCTACAAACCTCCACAGTGCTACTTTGAATGTTTCAGTATACCTAAACAAAGTGATCCGAATCAATCTTACAGCCTCTGAAAAAAGGGCTTTGATATCTGTGACAGCTAGTCCACACAACTTAAAGTAAGGTAGAATTTGAATTTCTCTCTCAAGCTCTACTCTTTTCAGTCTCCACAGAACTACTTCCATTAAAGCCATGGGAGAAGAATGGAAAAAGTAGCTACTGTCATCCCCATTCAATATCTGCAATACCCTAGAGCCTCCATTCCCCTAAAATTGAGCTGACTTGTCCTTACAAGATTTGATTAGTTGTACATTTGTAAGGGAATTTGCTAAAGTGAAATAACTAGTAAGCACGGTTCTGCATATTAACTTCATGTTGTCATAATATCTTGAAGAGGGCTAAGCTCTTTTTTTTAAACACTCCATTATTTTTCCTGATATTGTGTGGGAACAGCAGGGATGCAATTTTTTTTTTTTCCCTGTGCTTTTAAAGTTTATCACACCATGACATTGTGGACATAGCATGCAGTTAATTTCAAGCATACTGAACCCTACTATTTTAGGTCAAAGTTTTTAATTTTTTCATTTTCCGTAAGTGTGGCGGTGCAAACCACAACACTGGTTAATAAATGTGAAAGACATCGTCTTTGGGAAGTCTTTGTCCTCTTATTTACAAGAAAATACTGTAAAAGGATTTTGACTGAAATATCTTAGAAAATACAGGCTCATCTTGGAGAGCTAGATCAGTACAAAAATGAATTAAAAGTCTGAAAATGGACTCAAGCAACCAAGCTTTCATCTATTAGCAGGTAATTCTAATTCTAATTTACTGAGAAACTTTCCAATTCAAGAGAGGTTTCATATTTCCCTAATCATTCAGCCTGAACACTGATAGAACTCATGGCACATGATCTCATACCTCCTCTTTTGTCTTCTTTGAGATGACCCTGAACCAGTCTCCGATCATACTGAGCACAGCAGCAAAGTACGCCAGGCCCACGAGGATCCAGAACCACACCACAGGCTTGTAGTAGTCCAGGTAGTCCTGACTCTCTGACCCAGCTGGAGAACATAAAACAAAGCAGGTTCGGTGGATTACAAATTATTTGGATAAAGTCCTGATTATGGGAAAACAATTATTTTATCAGGAAAAAATGTATCCTTTCAAACTTCTTACCAGATTCAGTCATTTTGTTGTTATGTTTGGTGTTTTTATGGCTGAGTTTCTGCTTGTTTTTTATGGCACATGAGGATGAAGGCTGCAAGATTTATATCTGCTTCGTACTTTTCTGACAACCGCCTGTGGACTTCCAACAAACAAATCAATCATATATCCTCTCCCACTTCAAACACCAGCTTCAATACTTTTACATACTCTTTTAGTCCCTGTCATGAGCTGTGTCTATGGAATAACCCTCAATAAATCACCTGTTGTGATGCAGTGCGGCCAGCATGTAGACAGCGCAGTTTACCTAAAGACTGATGAGTTTACTGTAACTCCTGACACTGACACAGGTGGCCTAATCCAATGTACAACCATTAGTTCTGCTCAGGGAAGTTTCATCTAGCAGCTAAGTGTTTGTGATTTTTACCATCTGCCTCTCTCTTGTTGTCTCTCAGGCAGGCCGAATCAACCTAATGCCACCTGCTAACGCACATACATGCACAAAACCTCCTTCTGTACAGCATACACAAACCATATTTATTTTGTTAACAAGTCAACTCTAGAGCAGTCCCTTATTGCTAGTACGCTAAACTCGATATTTACTTTCAAGATCAAACATCTAGTGCTCATTTGATCAGAGAGTTGATATCAAAAAAACATCTTTAAACCTCTGATTTCTTACAGAAAAAAAACCCATAAAGAATGTTTAGGGTTAAACTTCTCTTCTTTTAAAGCTAAACTCAAAACCTATCTATTCTTCCAAGCATATGAATAGTTACTCTTTGTGTATGTGTGGGTTTGTGTAAGTGTTTTTTGTTTTGTTCTTAATTTGGTTTCTGTATCATATTCATGATAGTTGAGCTATTTGTCACTTGTGTTCCTAGGTTTTTATCATCAATGTAAAGCACATTGAGCTTACCTGTAATGAAATGTGCTATCAATCAACTTTTTCTATTCTATTCTTTTCTAATAGTATACCATACATATTTATTTTTGTTTATTGTGCTGGCTTTGCTGAGATAAATGTGTGCTGCCTCTAGCTTTATTTATAATAAGACAAAAAATAACTCTGATTATGCATGGGCTATATTCTATTATATAAAGCTATTCTGTTAATTAAAGGGTGGGCACATGTGCGTTTAGTGGCTCCAAAGTTTCTACTTTATTCATCTCTATTTGTTTTACAGTAGTTATTTTGGATTTCTTGTCTCACAGATGGGAGGCATCAAGCATTGCATGGTTGATTTAGAGAAACTGTCAGAATTCATATGTTATAATGTGCAGCATAGAGAGTAACAGCAAACAAAGGGAGGCTTTTCACCGCCATGCCGCACATCTGTTCAGTCAGACCGGCTGAGGAATCATCCGGCTATAAACACACTGATTCCATACCGAGTGTCAGACATAAAAATGAAAGAGGGAGTCTATAAATTCAAAGGAAAATCGAGTGACCTTTTTCACCAGCGACAAAGTCTCCAAAGCCGATGGTGGTGAGAGTGATGACCACGAAGTAGATTGACTCCAGCGTGCTCCAGCCCTCGATGTGCTGGAAGATGACGGCAGGTAGGGCCACGAAGATGAGGCACCCGAACAGGATGAAGAGCAGCGTGGAGAAGACGCGGATCTTCGTCTGGCTGACTTTCCACTTCTGAAAAGAGATAATACAAAACTATTGGTACTAAGATAAGACATGGAAACCAGTGGGGCTGAGATAGGTTTGTAAGAACTATAACACCCAAATGAATTTTGTTTAATGTATTTATTTGTTTTGTTTTTTATTAAAATGCCCTTTTGTCACATTTCATTATTTCTTTACTTACCTTCTTTGTAATTGTGACAGAACAGTAATGAATGTTGTAAAAATGTTTCTCAATAAGTCATTATGACGCGATTTAATTTGTTTATATATCTAGCCAGTTATTCTGTTGGCCAACTCAAAAAATGTTCAGTTTAGTTGAAAACTATCAGGTATTTTTCAGAGTACAGGAACTTCCTTCAAACCTTTGTAAAAAAAAAATAACCCTTGAAAACATTCTGGCTGTGTTCCTCTTCCTCATGTCCCACAGTCTTTCGCTTTTATTTATTTTTGGTCTCTTCACATTTAGGATGAGTCACTTGGGTTTTTTTTTTTTCGACCTCCTTCCAGGAATACATTTACTGGTTTCTAACATCTCAAACGTCAGGGTGCCAAGCTCTTGTGACAGAACGTCCACTGTCAGAAGGCTCGCTCACGGAGCTGGGGACATTTTGGATCAAGACTTGATATGAAAAAAAAGTAATTGGACTTCTCAAGTATTTGACATGCAACTCATATGAGCAGATATTCTAATGGATTCACCATAGTTACAGCCTGTGCTTTCATGTCACCATGGACATTTGAGTTTGATTAAATCTGCAGCTCTCCAGTTACAGAACATTAGGGTATATTCTGCTGTTTACTCGGTGGCTCTGGAGGTGACTGCTTTCAGCTGGTTCCCTGTGCATGCTGCCCTTTTCCCTTCCAGTTATGTAAGCCCCAAGCACAGTGCCTCTGAGGGGAGCATACAGAGCAGTCAGACCTCAAAATACTCCGTCTGTGATGTCTAATGTCCTCACTGCACTGAGCAAAATCCACTTCAGTAGCACACAGTTCAAAGACACCTACAGTGAGTCATAGGACCAAATGAGGTGGAGACTAACAACCCCAAAGAGACAATATATTCCTGAGGGTCTTCTATAGCCGAGTCTTTTTTCCTTAGCCAGCATCTTCAATGCACAGCAGCCACTTCAGCAGATGCTACAGTCCATCTATTCTCATTGTTTGAACTAGCTACATGTACTAACCTTTCTCCTACTCCTCTGGGAGAAACAAAGCCACTAGCCAGCAATAAATCAAAGTCATAATCAATCTGTTGCTGCTGAGTATCGTGGCTCCTGGTAAAATGTACCTATTGATAGAGCTTTTATTCTGGAAATAAAAGGCTCTTATGAAATCAGGGACTGCTTTAGTGGGCTTGTTAAAGATAACAGGATGATTTTTAAGCCTGTCATTGTTATACACTTACACAACAGAACATTCTAGAAAAATGTCCCCTCTGTGGAAAAATGTTAAAGTAATGATTCTGGGGTTGTTTACAGGGGAAGCGTATCCATGCTCTGAGTGTATCTCGAGGTGTTCTTCTGCAGAACAGGTTTGATTACAGGTTTGTATTATACAAGTGCACCGAGGTCATGTTCTATTCAACTGAACAACTGGCAAAATACTGAACCTGTGGTATCAGCTCAAACTTTCACTTGTTCGCAATTGTATTCAATGTCTTGAATGTCTTCCTGTAAATGAATTTCATTTATAGCAACAAAGACATTATTAAACCTTTGTAATGATTCAGTTTAGTCAACCACAGCTCTTTTGTAAGGCTAGACATGACAGCATTGACTTCGATTTCAAGACAGAACGCATTTATTGTATCGACACGTTTCTGAACCCTTGTGCCCTCCTTGAAATTTTTTTTTGTGATTTGAGATGTATATTCTGTATTCAATTAGGCTGATTATTCCCCAGAATAAATTTAGTGAGGAGAGTGAGGGGCAGACATGTATTAAAGGGCCAAGGCCGGGAGTCAAACCTGCAGCTTTTTGAGGTACAAGTAAAAAAATAAAGCAGAATTTGAACGCACATTAGTCCTATACCAATTCAGCCACCAGTGGGGTATCGATCAAGAGGAGGACCTACGTGCAGAAAACCAAAAGTATTTATTTGAACAAAAAGGCAAAAGGAAAGAAATGCTTACTTTTTCAAAAGTCCAACAAATGTCCAGAAAAGAGAAACAAAAAAAAAGACACGAGAAAACACTGGGAGGTAAGAGACGTATGACAGGAGCAGTAAGGGTGCGATCACACTGGCAATCCGTACCGTGCCTAAGCTCGCTTCACCCCTAAAGTCCAGTTCGTTTGACCAGTGTGTGTGCGCCGTACCATGCTCAAGCACGGTACACTACCTTGGCCCTGGCACACTTCAGGGTGGTTGTATATAACAACGTTATATACAAGAGGTAACTATGCTTAGGCCCGGTTTGTCCTGGAGCAGTGTGAGAGCAGGCCGTGCAGGCCAGCGGGGGAATGGGGAGGTTGGGGGGGGCGCAATCGTGTTTAAGCACGGTACGGGACAACTTTGATAGTGTGAGTGCGACATAAGACAAAATGAACTGACAACAAGAGGAAAGGAACAAGATTAAATACACTCAGGAATAATCAGACACAGGTGAAGATAATCAGGGTAATCGATATGGAGGGAAACCAGACAAAGGGAGGAAGTATGACAAGACAAGAAACGCTGGGGACAAGCACTACAAAATAAAACAGGAAACACTAAGGACACACAAGTACATATACAGTAATAATACACAGAGGACATAGAGAAACACGAGGATAAGACAGGAGACATTAAAGACTAAACTTGGAAATAAAGCAATACAAATACGCACAAGGGAAACAAGCAACAGGAAGGGAGAAAGAGACAAAAATAAAACAGGAAATTAAATCCAAACACTGAAATAAACAAATCCAAAACTGAACCAGAAACTCATGACAGTATGGCAGCTGTCAGTAGCAGTTCCCTCTTCCTCATTTAGTGTTCGCTGACCGTGATTCCATGGCAACGATAGATATGTTGCGTCTGTCATGCCAGCCGCCACGATAAGACACGTCTGTACAACTATTAAATCACGGATCTCTTTGGCTTTGATAACTGTTGGAAATATTTGAGGTAATATAAGTACTCAACAAAAAAAAATAGAACATAGGTTTAGTCCATATTTCATTAATTTAAGTGTAAAATTTGAATAACATTATAAATACTGTACCTTTAACATGAAATAAATACAGCTGTTTTTAAAACCAGCTTTAGGTCAGGTTCTCCTCAGGGGCTGGTACACTGAGCAGCTGTTTGATTGCTTTGTCGTTTTTTTTTTTCAGGGTAAGCCTTTGAGTTTCCAGGAGATACTTAATGACTTAATATCAACCAGCAGGTTCCATTTATACTCCGTATGTCCAACATGACTAATGGTGCTCTCTAACCACTCAGCTTTGGACCCAGTCAATGTGTAAAAGGCACTTTAATTAATAACCCATAGCATCATTATTTTAGAGAGATGCAACCGTCTGGGTTAATTTCACCACCATAAACAGAAAGCAGGAAAACGATGGAAACGGTTCCACAAGTTTAGCGAAGAAGACGGCAAAAGAAAACCCTAACTGTTCTTCTTTGCTGAATTTTGGAACTTGTTACAAATTAACTGCAATTTACTGATCTAAGCTTTCAATCTTGAACAAACTGTCTGCAATTTAAATGGTTCTCAGGAGTGAAACCATTTCCTCCTCTCAGAAAAAACCCAGACTGCTTTGGAAAAAAAAACAATCCTGCGCTTTCACAATATTCAGATGCAGGGTCTTTATGTTTCTGCTTTAACTTTGACCCTTGGATATAACAGTTCTTTACAGAAACAGCTCCAGCAATACACTTTTACAGCTACTGGTGTGTTTCCTGTATCCTTGTGTGCTTTCCACATTAAAACGGCTCACTGCACACAGGTAAACATACAAAAAAAAAAGAAAGAAAATGAATCAGGAGGGAAGGACCTCACCACAATCATCTTCTCTACTTTAGCGATGCCTTTCCCAAAAATGGTCCCCAGCTGGTCCCCGACGCCGGCCAATAAGAATCCAAACAGGGGAATCCCTAGAAGAGCGTAGATGATGCAGAAGATCCGCCCTCCTTCTGTGTGAGGAGAAATGTTCCCAAACCCTGACAGACAGAAAGGAGGCAGAGAGAGAGTTCATTAGCTCATCAGGCAGTATTTCATTCAGAATGTAAGAGGAAATTAGCTGCAACATAGAGACACAGTCAGTTTTTTGTGTGATGTGTGATGAGCAGGGCATTATACATTATCTGCAGAACAGGAAATGTTTTGCGATATTTATGTGTTTTTAAGATACTCAGAACCTAAAGCAGATACGATTTTATTTTCTTCAACCTGGATATTCAGTTTGCATCGACTTTTATGCATACATTTGTTGTGTAGAAGAAAAAACAATGTCAAGTCAAAAATGTGGCATCATGTTGTGCTACAGAGTGTTAAAACTATCAGAGCTCTTCACTGGTAATGAGCCACAGCTTTTTGTGCTGCATAAACACAGAAATAGGAAATAAGATCCTGTAACTGCTTTGTTGTGTGTCTACAGTTACAAACCTCTGGGTTAATGCATGCCTTCTTGTCGTACAATGATTTTAAAGACAGTTCTAGTTCTTTCACATGACATGTTTTATTTATCTTTTCATACTGTTGGGCAACATATTACGTTCTCTTCTCCTTCTGTTTGCCTTATGCAGGACAGACTCTGAGTACATATACAAAAACAGGAACATTGATGTTATTGCATTGCAATAAAGTGATGAAACACAGAGAAGGAAAACTGGAAAAAAAAAAAAATTAATCTACACTGGATAGACCAGAGACTGGAAAACGTTACACAAAAACTTGACTGAGCTTTGACATCACTGCAGACAAGCTTGGAGAAATGTTAATATTTAAAGATGGACGTCTTTAAAAAAAAAAAAAGATTCATACTCAAGGTTGATCATTCTTACACTCATTACACTAGTAACTGAGACTTTAATGAAATATGGAAAAAATTAAATGAGCAAAAGAAAAAGACAATATGCTGTATATAGAGACACAAATACACACACATGCACACACACACACACACACACACACACACACACAAACACACACACACACACGGTCAATAGGTTGCTGGCTTTCATCTTCTATCCAAATCCACTATCATGTGCAGCCATAAAAAGCAGGAGTACCCCTTCGAATTCAATATCCTGGTAGAGTCCTGTGTCTTTTGTAAACCGAACCTCAAGAAAGACAAGACACAACACATGACTTTCTATTATTTAACATTTTACAAGAGCTCTGCATAATGAACTACACACACTTTTCTCCTTTAATGGATTCACCCATCTCAGGATAGAAGCTGCAGGGTGCCTTCTAACAACTTCCCAGTCTCACACTGGTAGTATGGTGGCAGTAAATGTGCGAAAAAGTGTCAATCAAATCACCCTGATTTCATGATTAGCTCAAAGGAAGAACGGGACGCTGGATTTGTTTTTAACACCTCTGGGTGCCATGGCAGAACAAACGAAGACACAGCGGCGCGCTAATTTGAAGCAGCGCTTCAGCAGTCTTTCTTTCATATTATAGATTGAATTAAACAAATTCAATCCTGTTTATATTCTCAGCTCATCTTTGAAAGCTATCATGGTGTCAGGCATGAAAAGCAATTGGCAAGCTCAAAGACAAATTATTGTGAAATGGAATAAAAAGATGGATTTGTAAAGACTACTGGGTTCTGAAACAAATAGACAAAAGGAGAAACGCTAGGTTAATAAAAGACATTTGAAAAAAGGGGAGACTGTATACTCTAGGCTGTATTTTTTTTTAAATTGAGCATTTTTAAGTCTTCAAAAATGGATTTATTTGTAATCTGTAATAAACATGTGCACATCAGTTTTTATTTTACACATTGGACTACAGCTTTATTACTGTTAAAGAACAAATTCTCCTCTGCTCTGATCTTTTTCTCTCACAGGACTTAAGTGAAGTGTTTAACCACAATTCAGTTTGAAAGCAACAAATCATTCAATTTTGATCTTTTGACAACAATATGGCCTACATGAATGAAATAGATACTCTAAAATATCTGTCCCATCATCACATTAACGTTGATGTAGACAAACCCATTATTTAACATGTCCCTTATATCACTGCGTACATTACATGATACTAACTAGGTTATGTAAGAATCTCGTGCAGTAATGTGGCGCGCTTTGTACTCTCTCTTAAAGGAACAAATGTCGTTGCAGAGGACCATGAAGGTTTAATGACTTTCCTCTAAACTCAGCAGAGCATCTTTGAACTGAGTGACCTTATTAGCGTCTCTTAAAGATCATTATTAGAGTACTTTAGGGCGTTCTTTTTTCATGGAGATGTATATCACCAAATAGAAAAACAAAATGTGAAAAAAAAATCAAACAGTGATTTATTTGGAATTAGAACCCTTTTTTTCCAGACTTTCAATTTCCAAAACAGAGACCCGTCTTGATACTCAGAAGAAAATCTAACTTTCAGTGGGAATAAAATAATAGAGGACACTTGAGTGGGGAGTTCCACAGGGATCAATCACTCCGCACCTGTTTGACTCCATGTAGAGCAGAGAAGCAGAGGCAACAGAAACACGAGGTAATTCAGTAAGGGGAAAGATGCCTTAGCACAATGCTTCACATCCTATTAAAACTCTCTGCATAAACAAATCAATCTTTGTTATAAATGCTTGGTCACCATCTCCAGCTGAAGCAGGTAAAGCAATAAAAAAAAAAAACCACACAATGCCCAATTGTTTTACACAGAACAAATATTCAATCTGAACAATTATTTCTTTAAATCATAAGCATGTCTTTGTATTCTGAACCAAACTGATGATGATTACAAACACATGAACCTGGGTCATATTAATGTATTAATCATGTCTATTGTGTTTGTTCAGTCACGTCTCCTCCCCTGCAGTGTGTGGGTGTGTATCCGTGGGAATGTGTCTGTGTCAGTGAGTGTGTCTGTGTGAGTGAGTGTGTCTGTGTGAGTGAGTGTGTCTGTGTCAGTGAGTGTGTGAGTGAGTGTGTCTGTGTCAGTGAGTGTGTGAGTGAGTGTGTCTGTGTCTGTGAGTGTGTCTGTGTCTGTGAGTGTGTCTGTGTGAGTGAGTGTGTCTGTGTCAGTGAGTGTGTCTGTGTGAGTGAGTGTGTCTGTGTCAGTGAGTGTGTCTGTGTGAGTGAGTGTGTCTGTGTCAGTGAGTGTGTGAGTGAGTGTGTCTGTGTGAGTGAGTGTGTCTGTGTCTGTGAGTGTGTCTGTGTCAGTGTGTGTGTCTGTGTCAGTGTGTGTGTCTGTGTCTGTGAGTGTGTCTGTGTCAGTGAGTGTGTCTGTGTGAGTGAGTGTGTCTGTGTGAGTGTGTCTAGATGGATCAGGTGGTCATCCTGCTGTTAAATGGAGGGAGCAAAGATAAACGCAGCGATGATTGGCCGAATCTTGACACCACAGATTTAAAAAACTCACTGCAACCTGCTCTCCCGGTTATGAATATTACCAGAGAAGAACTTGACTACACAATCACAGACGGACCTGCACAGACTCAGACAACTGAGTCTGATTCATAGAGGGACTAGCAAAACATATCGATGCCAACCGTTATTTAACCCCAGAAGAAGAAGGAGAACCTTATCTCCCCTTCACTGGCCACTGCCAACAAACTCAGCATGAAATCAGAGCCTTTTGAATTGAGTAGGCCAGATCTTGTTGTAGTGTTAGTGTAACTTGGGAAGATTGTTTAATTTGAGTGTAAATGGAAAAATAGTGTTGTTTACTCCTGGTTTTTGTTAGGAGACGATGGAAGCCAAAGTTTTTTTTTTCCATGTTAGGACAGAAGGCTTTTCGTAGTCACCCTTTGTTTGTTTTTTTGGGCCTTGCTCTGCTCTGAAGAAAATATACTGCTGTGTTAAATCTGAAGTTGACCTGGACTGATGGCTTTCTCAAGAGTGGGAAGAGTGGGGGTCACTGGCCATGTTGTGTCTTGATTCCCCTTGGCTGGGAACATAACACAACCTTTTGTATGAAAAGCTCTCTTTCAGTATCACTGCTGCACTTAGGTGAGAGCAGAAATTCAACACACGCAATCTGAGGTTAAGAGAAAACCCAAAGTGCAGCTCTTACTTGCTGCCTACAAGTGAATACCTTCATTCTAATATTAAAGCAAATATTTTCAAATTTTTGCTAACCAGAGGGCAAAATCAAGTTATTGCAGTGCAGTTACTTTTCCTTACAGGATCCTGGAGACGTGATACGGAGCCCAACAGCCCACCAAACAGAGAAGTGGAGAAGTTAAGGATGTGCCAGATTAGATGCCCCAAGCAGTACAGATACATTTTTTTGGAAAAAGGCTGGAGAAATGTTTGGGAGAGCAAGCAAAGTCAAAATATTTGAAGATTGGGTTCTGACCGCAGGGATGGCTGATTTAACTTCAAATCAAAGGTTTACATTTTTGGATTACAGATTAAGCTCTAACAGAATGTGAAGATGTGAAATGGACTCAAAAAGCCCACTTAACAGAAACACAGATCCACCAAGCTCTGCTTTTACGAGCCAATCGAGTTATAAGAGTGTGTGGCCGTGCGTGCATGTGTGTGTGTGTGTGTGTGGTTCAGTATTCCTGATTAGCAGGCACTTACAGCTGGAGGTGACACACACAGAGTGAGTAATGGTGTGCAAGTAGTGATGGATATGGGAAGCTTGTTGGATGTGTTAATGTACTGCAGCCTGAGACCATGCCAGCTCCTTGATTACACAGCACAGTAACTAAGCAGAGGATCACAGGCCTTTTAAAGTCCTGTTTTTCTGACTTTGTGTGAAACTCTTAGGACTACGCTTCATTTTCAATAAACCACTTTAAGAAAAAAAAAGACCTCAAAAAGCAACTGCAACAATAAATCTATATGCACAGAAAGCCAGAAACTCGACCAATTACCTCGTCCTAGATGGTCCCTATTGTCTCCACTAGATCACATTCACCACCTAAAGGTTTGGATTGCAACTTACCATCATGATTTCTTTGTAAGTTGCATATCAGCAAGAATGCCAGAGAGTGCAACAATCTGACACAATCAGAGCTGTGGAGCTGTCCAGTGCTGATCCTCTTGAGACATTGGCTGGTTCAGCACTGTCTGATGCTGAAGACGTTGTAAGTCCTTCTATTGATGTTTTGCAAAGACTATTGAAAAACTCAAGAATTTCCTCTAAACGTCATGATTGTTTTCCGCACTGTCAGCGCAAGGATGTAATCAAGTTTTTTTTGCTGTGTTTTCTTTACTCGTTTTGACACGGTGGCCCGACACGGGGGGGGGGGGGGGGGGGGGGGGGGTTGTTAGGGAGGGAGGGAGTTACTTGTGGCCTAGTCTGTGGCCTGGTCTCTCTCTCTCATCTCCCTCTTCCCACTGCCTGCTGCACACCTGATTGCAATTTGCACTCAGGTAGGAGGAGGTTCATTAGAAAGGCATGGTGCGCAGCGGGGGCTCTGGCACACACACACTGAGCGGAGAAGAGGAGCTTTTTGCTCTCCTTTACAAAGGTATCTTTTTCTTTTACCCAGATACTTGTTCTGAGTAGGGGCTGAGAACCACTTGTAGTCCTGTTTTTGGTGTATTTTTTTCCTTTAGATTAGTTCTGTTTTCATTAGCCAGTTTTAGGGGGCGGTACTGACAGCAATGACTCATTGCAAGGTTGACTCAGTTCCTTCCAATGTTCTGTTCTTTTTGGCTGGGGTCTCTAGCCATTTTTTTAAATTCATTTTTTTATTTTTTTTCTGACTATTTCTTGGGGGGTATTTTCATTAAGTTTTCACTTCCATGTAGACCCGTCTGCAGCATTATTAAACACTCACAGAGCTGTAAAGTCTACTTGGGCTGACTAATGGCCATTCAACCCAGGCTTTTCGTCTGGGAGTCAAGGCCAATGTTATTATTATTATTATATATATAGTTATTATATAGCTATATATCAATACCAAAACTGAATTAGAAAAAGTTCTATGTCTTAACCAGAAGTAAAAAAAAAAAAAAATCCCAGACACTTACCAAGAAGATCATTCCACATTGACAATGTTTCAGCCTGTGACACACTTCAGATGCTGCCTTGTGTGAAGCATCAGAGTCGACAAAATGAGAGAAAGTTGAGTTGGTGTAACTGTGAGATGAGTCAGGTACTTGGATCCTCGTAAACCTGACACAACCCATCAAGTTACCTGAGGTCATGTTTTTTCCTTTTGTTCATTTATTTAAGTATTTTGTCATTTCCTGTTTTTTTTGTACTGTGTGTCCACCCTCATGAGGCCAATTAGTTGTGTGTTCTTTTGTCGCCTTGTTCAAGCCTTTTTCTTCTTGTGAGTCTTCTAGTGTTTTTGACCATTGCCTTCCACCTTGTTTTTTGCCTGCCCCTTTTGGATTTGTTTGCACCACTGCGTGCTTACCTGTGTACTGACCTGGACTATTTATTGAACTCTACTTTTACTGAACTCTGTCTCGAGTGAGTCTGCATTTTGGGTCCATGTTTCTATCTTGTTGTGTTAAAAACCTGCCTTCATATGTTCAGTTAATTGTGGTCCTGGGGGTGCTAGAGCTAAACGTTTAGCCTTCCCAAGGTGTAGTGGGCCTACCTGTGAAAGTAGGTGCCAGCTTGATAACCCTGGTGATGACCTGGCTCTCACTTCCCATCTATCTGCCCCGTAATGTTATGGCAGCCACAAAGGGTTAAGTCATGGATGATGATCAGCAGGGCATTAGTTGGTGGAGAGGTTATGAGCCCTAAGCCTTTTTATACGGGCACAAGATACTTGTGATAATTTCTAAAATGGGCTTATAGCTCTAATTGCTCTTGTTTTGAATTACTTTGAAAACAAAAATGTTTTTGTTCCTGATAAATATAACAAAGGTAGGGGGCAAACTAAATGGTATCGTTTTGTTGACCTGCAGTCCATGCACAGAGCTGGCACAATGTGGCAGCTTTGGGTAAGCGAGCGTATTGTATTCTAGATAAGAGTCATCAAAACGACATTGAGCCTCTGCTGCCTTAGAGAATAAATGAAATTATATATGTGCCTATAATGCCCTTTCACGTATTCAAAGACGAACTGTCCCCACATTTTGAATCCACCTTTGAAGCATTGCGTGTAACTACTGTGAAGAATTGTCAGAGGCCTCTTCAAAGAGAAAATAATGAGGAATGCAATGAAAGAGTTGGAAAACTCCTCTTACCGATGGTTGTGATGACAGTCCCGGCAAAGAAGAAAGAGGAGCTGATGTCCCAGAGGCTCGTCTGGTTGGATACACTTCCTGATGGGTTTACACCGGCTCGGACTGCTGAAACCACTTGCTGGAGTGGAGAAGAAAAAAAGATAGCAGATAATGCACAGTCCTCCAGTGGGAATGTGGTTCGAGATGGGCTGAGAAGCACAAGGAAATTAGTGGTGTGCATCAGATTTCTCTGGAATATGACAGCTGAGATAAACATCCAACCAAAAACAATGAAGAGTTACCAGTTACATGGCGCTTTCTTGCATTTGAATTCATGTTTTAAACAAGCGTGTTTCATGAAATATGTACAGAAACTGCATTTCATAAATGCATAACAGTCAGACTGCCTTCATTGTGCATACAAAATGCATGCAGGGTAACCAAAGAAAAACACAAACACTTAAGATGTGGTACCGTTGCCATTTTTAGGTCAGATAAAACATTAATGTCATTTTTAATTTCCTCAGTCTAAAGCCCTCACAGCAGCAAAAAAACAACAGATTAAGTGGCCTTTTTAGTGGCCTTTTTAAAAATCTCTTTGTTGAGCAGGCCACTTGGAAAAACATCTTACTCACTGAAAAAGTAATTACATGACTTTACTGATTTCTCAACAGAGGATTGATTTATTACAGCACTGGTAACGTTACTTTGTTGCCATGTCAAATTCTGTAAAAGGGCCTTAATACATGTAGATATGATAAACAATACATTGTAAGAATCTTACAATCTTTTGGTGTAACTGAGAGGGCCATTTGTCATTAGAAGGAGTATAGTTTGTTTTTCCTTTTTCAGCAGAAGTTGTCTGAGCACCTCCGGCCTCTATGCCTTTCATCAAAATCTCTTTCTAAAGCAAAGCAGCTGGCTTTCTGAAAAAAAAAAAATGAATGTGGACTTAGAGTTGTAATCCCTAAACTTGATCACATTTTACTGCATTGAGTAACAGGCTAAATGGGCTAATTTATCTAATTTAAAGTACTTTCATCATTTCACTTGCTTTGTCATGTTTAACTGTTTTGTCATGATCATCTAGAGTTTCAGATGTTAATTAATAAAAGATGAGTCACTCATACAATATCTTTTTAAAAATGTGCTGTTTTTTCAGGCTGACACTGATTTGAGGAGGCTGAAAAACAGAGGAGCTCATTTTTCCCTCTTGTTTCAATCAAATTTATCTTTTCAAAACTAACAATAAAAAAAATAACAAAACATTTGTTGCCTTCAATCATGGTTCAGATGTGTAACCAGCTGGCTCAGCATGGTGTGGACTAGCTAGTCTTGCTCAGGTCCCCATGTAATGAGTGAGAGTGTGAGGTGTGACACGTGTCTCAGCTGAGTGTGGCAGATCCTGTAGAAACCAGACGGCTGTACAGGAAACAGAGCAGCTAGGATGTACATGTTTTCCCTCTCAGAGCTGTACTCTCATGACAGGAGACAGGAGGGGAGGAGAGCCACCAGCTGGAGGGGAAAAACTGCCATTTACTACCTCTCACACTGATAGTCACCTCGACATCAACTGTAAGCAGCTCAGCAGCTCACAGATGATGATAGCCTGACTGATAGCCTAGCAACATAACCCAACATAGGGTTAGTTTTGCCAAATAAACACTGGTGAGTCTTCACCTTGCAAGCAGTTAAAGTGAATCTTTTTTTTCTGTGGCATGCAGCTCTGTCAACAGTCTTGTTAAATCATGTAGCCATCAAGAATATTTGTTGTTGGAAACTTGTTAGCTAGAAACCTCAAAAGCATGTAGTCCCAGGTTTCAGCCAGTTAGCTAAAATTAGCTTCCTTCGCTTGCTAGCTTCCGCTGATATTATGTGTCAGGAATGGTTCAAGCCAGCAAAATCAATGGTTGGAGGCAAAAACCTTAACAGCCTGCTTATATCATCCTGTCTCTGACATAAAGGCACTGTTGTTTCACTGAACTTTAAAACTTGAAGTGGGAACATTTTACTAAATCGTTTGTGATCGACAGAACATGTCATGCATGTTAAGTTAAAGCTTGATTGACATACAAACAACAATTTTAGTTTGAAAGGCTTAAACTACCCTTTATGCTTACTGCAGTTTAATCATGTTCCTGCTGTGTTTTTTTTTTTAAACTGTCTCCGTCAGCTAGTCGCAGTACAACAAAAGGCCCACGCAGAGACAAATGCAAGAGAAATGCTTTGGGACCTCAGGGGAAGGTCGATGGTAATTCATTGTGGAGGAATGCTTTCTTGAACTAAAGCTTTATTCCCCTATGGGATATTCTTTTTCGCGATCCTGAGCAATAAAACTCATCTTACTCTAGTGTCGTGCAAGATAATAAATGTTAGACTCATTCCAGAGGAGCAGTAGCTCTTTTAGTTGATCTCCATTGTTGTGGGTTATACCCTTCAGACAAAGCATTAATGCTACAGTTATGATGAACGGCCTACATTATCAATGCCTACAGTCCTCCTGAACCAGCATAGTCAGCTTTTTCACAGCTTGCACATGCACACATACACAGGTTTGGGTCACTGCAATGTCAAAGTGTTTTCTGCTGCTCTATTGTCAGCCTTGGTGAAACTGGGAGCGCTATCATTAACCTGTGACTGTTCAGTGTTATAAAGCAACAAAGAGCAAGGCTATTAAAGCTAAAATGAATGAATAATAGATTAGAAACTGAAAGAAAAAGGCACTAAGGGATTGACACTGTTAACATGACATCCTGGGACACAAAGTAAAGCAGTATGTGCTAATGGCATCTCAGTGTTGTTGAAATGTAGCTACAAGGAACTGTGTGCTGTCAATCTACACAAGCTGCAAAACCAAAGGGCAGAAAATGTAGCTCAAAGGGTTTGTTACCTCAAATAACATAAAAGAAAATATTTTCTCAATTCCTTAATTCAGTATCCTGGGAATTACATACTTAGCATTTTTGCAATTCTCAATTTACCAACATTGTTTTCAGTGGAAAAAATAGTGTTAGTTAGTTTAGTTGCAGTCTTTTAACTAGCCCGTATATTTTTTTGATAACCATAAACATGATTTTTTTTTTTTTGTGTGTGAAAATGTTGGCATTGGACCTACATTGAACATAACTCAGGGTTTAGCAGTATCATCCACTCTTAACATAAACACCAATGTAGGTTTGTTTGCAACACTCTGTGACAGAGCTAGAGCAGCTATAAAAAACAATTGCAAATTAAAAGGAATACATATGAGACTTGAATAGTATAAAGATGGTAAAAGTAGAAACAGGGATTTGAGTCCGAGAAGTCAAACTAATCCAAGAGGCAAAAGAGAATCAAAAGTACAAAAACCGACAAGGGCGAGGCAGAGCAAGCAAAGGTTAAAAAGAGTAGAACATTAGAACAGAAAAGTTTGCAGAAAGCACACAGTTAAACTGGCACTGAGAACGGGGGAGGCAGGACTTCATAGCCCAGGAAAGAGATCCTGATCGGGTACAGGTAAAACCTAATCAGGGTGAGGCTCACTACACCACAACAAGGAACCAAATATAGACAAGAAATAACGCGTTAGAAAACAAGAGAGATGTGTCACATAAAATAAAACAGGTAATGAGCTGAATGAAACAGTCACTAAAAATCAGTGCTCTCTGATACATGTAAGCTTCTTTAAGTCCATTGTTTTGGCTTTACTGCCGGCAACTTACAACTAGTTTTTTTTATCTGCACCAGGTAACAAAACATTTTTTGATATGATGCAATCTGCTGGGCCCCCAAGCAGAAGACAAAGTTATCGACAGGTAAACATAGTGAAGCATCTAGAGCAGAGGCAGGGCTAAAAAATTGATTCACATCAAAACTGCAACAATACAGTACCTTGTTTCATCTTAAGTCCATTTTCACCAGCGGCACTGGGCATGCAAACCAGCTGCTGGCATGTTTTTTGGTGCACCATTTCCTTCCTTGGCACACAGATGCTGCAGGGGCTGTGTTGTTGGTCCTGCTATCCCTTTGTGTCGGTTATGTTTGGCTGCGTCTGACACTCTTCTAGTGTACAGCATGTACTGTCTTTGGAGGAGTAAGACATTCAGCCTGTGCCCAAGTGTTAGAGCACACTGTTGATTCTACATTTCTCAGGGTAAGAGGAAGACCCGACGTATTCAATACGTAGGGTTAGCAAAAACAAAAGTGAAGTACTTCAGGAATTATTCAAATACGTAAGCTGACATCAAATGCCACCACTCAGAGTCAAAATAAGTGGAAAAACTGCTTACTGACCAATGGCGTAAATGTAAACAGTGCAGCCAGTGCGGTTGCACTAGGGCCTGTGGGATAGGAGGGTCTGTGAGGAAAGCAGGTCACAAACTGAAGAAACGATTCAACAAAATGAATAATTTCATATTTTCTTTGGTATTTTGGGCATATACAAATATGTGATCATGTGATGTAGCTAGTTCAGGCCAAAATCTGAGGCGAGCACAGTGCACATCTCTGTGCCGACCAAGCAATTCAAAATGTCTTTCAAACTCAAAAGCGGAAGTCAAAAACCCCAGGAGAGAAAAGAACAGGAGGAGAGGGTAGCAAAGCTCCCTGAAGTACACTATTTTGGTTTCACAAACAGTCACCAGCCCACAGTTGACCCCCCAGCCCCTTACTAGCAGCCATGCAGCAGGTAACGTTAGGAGAATAGAAGCTATAAAGTTAGCCCTAAATAATCATGTGTGTATGTGTGTGTGTGTTCACTGTAACTAGCGTGCACTAGGGCCCATCAAAATAGCTTGCACTGGGGCCTGTCGTGACTACCTTACACCACTGTGACTGACGCACACAACACCACTTAACCGATCTGCCAGACAATTCTGAAAGGACGATTAAAAAAAAACAAGATCCATTGCGTTTGATGTCGAAGACCTGCTCCTCAACAGCTTTGTCAACAATGAAGGCTTTAGATTTATGATTTATGATTATATGCTGATATAAGGTGATAGGCTACTATAATAGAGTCCTAAGTGAACAAAACAAAAAAACTACAAATCCAGAGGGAGCTATTTCAAGTCTAACTTGTGAGACAAAATGTGACAGTATTTGCCTCATCCTGGTATTTACAGACACAGTAAACACAATGTACAAAATGTGAACACACAAATAGTTACGTGTTCTTGTCCAAATAGAACAAAGGAGACGGTTCAAAGATAAAATCCTGAAACTCATACATCCACTGTGCCTCTAAAACCATCATTTAGCAAATCACACAATCAGACCACCTTGGCTCAGTCAGTCCCTTTGTGTGTCAGCCAAAGCATCCATACTGAATCACTGTCCTGGCACTCAGCCGTTTGCATACTTACTATGACCACGGGGAATAATAAGACAGGATCATTCATGGACCATACTGGCGTTCTCCGAGCTGAGCCAAACAGGCACGAGAGATTGAATCGTCTGGAGCTTTCTGACAGCACTCACTTTTTTAATTACTCCCTTTGAGAGCACATCTCTCCTCAATCCTCTGCTGACTGCCTTTTGATCTGCAGGAGTGCACAGAGGTGGATGTGTGTGCGTTTGTGTATACATAATTAATTAAAAGTGAGTGGGGGACACCTGTATTGAAGCTGTTTATCAATAAATCATCAGAAGAGAATGAGTTGGCTGAAAGGCTACTGAACTCACTGGGTGACTGTGTGATGGATGATGGGCAGAGGTGTTTGGTTTGACTGCTGTCTGGCAAAAACTAAAAGTATGCACCTTTTTTGTGTTGTATATTCTTTATAAAAATGGCTCAAAATGAGCCTGATAGGATTAGAAAAACATTAATCGGTGGTCTTCTTCAGGCAAATTGCCCAGTTTTTAGTGAGCTTAAAATCTGACACAAATTATTCATTGCTTCTTCAGTTTGTTTTTGAGCTCCAGTACTTTGTATTTGACTGAAATGAGTGCAGACTGACTGAGGGCAGAAAGGGTTTCTGACAAAGGGAGTCATGCTTTGCCTGAGAACAAACATTTAATACGCTACAAAACAGCAGAGGAAAGTTTGCCCCCAATTATCTTTTTGCGAATTACGGAGATGGAACACTGTTTTTTTACCTGCACGGGATTGTTCCAATTTCAATCAGGTTGTCTAGCTTGACATTAAACATAAAATATCTACAACAATAGAATCTTCCAGTTTTCAGTATTCAAATTCAAATAGCCCATGAGTCATATCCAAGAATCCTCAATCCAAATTCTAACACCAGCGTAGTTTAATGCTCACATTTAAGGTGCTGGCATTTGGCATAAATAGGTTTCACATTTACCATATTCTTTACCTTACTCTCTAATCCTATCTCATTATTTATTCAGACAAGATACTGTTTACCTCAGTTGATCAATATTTTGGTTTATCTGGATGCCACTGTAGTGTGTGTACATATTGCTTTAATGTGTTGGTCAGGACAAAAGATTTTGTAGCAGGTATGTAGGTTACTGGATGCTAACATCTAACATCATGCTCATATCTAAGTGAAACATTTATTAAGATCAGTAGCTCTGCAATAAGGATGGGTGTTGCCATCCCTAGAGCCATGTTGCTAACGTGGCTAGCAGTATCAGTCCTGGCAAAAAAAAAAAAAGAAGGTAAAGTAGCTGATGACCCAGAGGCTCGTCTGGTTGGATACACTTCCTGATGGGTTTACATGGACTCTGAAACCACTTGAAGTGGAGAAGAAGAAAAGTAACAGATAATGCACAGTCTCCCAGTGGGAATGTGGTTCGAGATGGGCTGAGAAGCACAAGGAAATTAGTGGTGTGCATCAGATTTCTCTGGAATATGACAGCTGAGATAAACATCCAACCAAAAACAATTAAGAGTTGTAAGAAACAAGGGGAGGAGGGGAGGAGGGAGGGGGGGGATATGTCACATTTATATTGACATGTTATTCATTCTTGCTCAACATGCTTCCTAAACTACAAATCTGCCTGTTAGTCATTGAGCAATGCCACACACAGAACTGGCAACACAGCTTGTCTTTATTGATGTCTTTATTGATGTTATACTATTTGCACCAGTTACATGGAGCTTCCTCATGATTAAACAAGCGTGTTTCATGAAATATGTACAGAAACTGCATTTCATAAATGCATAACAGTCAGTCTTACTGACTGTCTTCATTGTGCATACAAAATGCATGCAGGGTAACCAAAGAAAAACACAAACACTTAAGATGTGGTACCGTTGCCATTTTTAGGTCAGATGAAAAATTAATGTCATTTTTAATTTCCTCAGTCTAAAGCCCTCACAGCAGCAAAAAAAACAACAGATTATGAAATGTAACAGAAGAAGAGAATCAAGTGTACATCAGTGACAACGTTTAGAAAGCCAGCAGAAAGTAGCTGTATTGTTGGCAATTTTCTTAATCTCATCGTTGAGGAGGCTACTTTGAAAAGAATCAGAGTAAAGTTTACTCGATGCATCTTACTCACTGAAAGAACAGCCTTTTCCACAGCAGAGATTCACAGTGTGACACTTTTGTTAAAAGAAAGCAGGATGAGGTTTTTGTAGTTGTTATGTAATACTACTTACAATATGTACAAGACAAAGGCAGCAAAGAGAAAAGAGGTTTCGACTTTGTCCACAGTATCCACAGGAGTGTCCAAATACAACACAAAGCAAAAGTTCCTCACAGGAGCTTATAATTCAGCATCTTAACAACACACACTAGCCCTCTCTGTGCAACCCTTCAGTCTCACTTATATACAGTGAGGGAATTCAACTTTAATAAAAAGTACTTTACGTCAGCTTGGGTCAGTGTTAATATGGTCAGAGTCTATACTGTGAATGTCACTGAATGTCAGCACAGAGGACAATTCAATGTAGAGGAGCTTTCATTTGAAACCAGCAAAACAAAAATAAGGTTCCACTTAGTTAGCAACTTTGTATTCAATCACACCATGAATATTTAACTAACAACTACAGTACACATTTCACTAACAGACTCACTGTCTTAATCTCCTGAATGGTTCATATCAAAGATGGTAAATTTGAAACACATCACTTTTAAGTGCTATTAATTAGGCCTATGCCATTCATGCAGCCCAGAGATGCATCAGCAAGAGGCATCATTATTAATCAAGTATCTCATTAAAGTAAGAACATTTTCTAATATTTTCAATATTTTAAAAAGGAATACGTCTTACTCGTTGCAGTAAGAGAGTTCAGACACAGAAACCAGCAGGATTGTGCTCATCTTAATGCCAGTGTGATTCAAATGGCTCAAAGCCCACATACAGGACAGCTCGCTTACTTATACTATGCTATACTTGCTGAAGAAAGATAGGGCTATACGGGCTGAAAGGGTAAAAGGAAGGCTTGGCTGAGCTCTTCATTTCATGGTTCATTTTTAATGCTCACTCACTGTCATACTCTGGCTACACTAAATAAGATCAAGACTTCACATGTCCGTGGTATTTTTTACATTTATATAATGTGGACGGTCTCATCCTGTTAAAGCAGCAAGACAGTTTCTTCATTATAATGAGGTGCTTTGTAATGATAATGATACATTCTGCACATTTGTAAACAGAATAAAATAGAAGTTTTAAGCATTTGGTATTGCTCATATATAACTCTTGCTTTGAGCCTTCAGGACATTTGGACATTCAGAGGTCCTTCTTTTTTGTGCTGAACAGAATCAGGAAAATGGTTCAGCAAGGGGCCAAAATAAGCATGGGTGGACAAATCAGCTTCCCTTGGGACTTAAAGACCTTTCAGCTCTGGTACATTAGTGAAGTAATCATCATTCACGACTCTGCCACACCAGCTAGATTCCCCAAGAGGGAAATGCTTTTCATCAGCCCTGACATGTTGGGTTGATGGTGAGATCCACTAATCCATACTGAGTCGTGAACCCAGTTACGTCTGTTTTTAGAAGCCGGCTCACTCAATGAAGGAAGCGGTTTTTGGAGCCTGACAATTTAGAAGTGGGTATGGTGGAGTCGTTTACAGCATGGCAGAAAAGTACACATTGAGCCAGTAATGACTTAACAAAGGTGTCAGTGAGGCCTAAAGCGGAGCCTTTGCATGAGGTGACTCATGAATATGTTTTGTTTTAATGTGAAAGAGCACAGTCAGAACTCAGGGATTAATGTGTCCCTGTCTATTTACATCATTTACTAAAGTCAAATGTGATCGTTATTCATTAAAAAAAGAGCTTGACAAAAATAAATATCGAAACCAGCCAAAAGAGGTCAATGAAACATAACTTTAAGGAAGAAATAGTGAACCAGATCTAAAGTTTCCAATGAAACAATGAAAACTGAGAGGCATATTTCTACCAGCTGAGCAAACCAAGAAGCACACAGGGGTGTACAATTTAGAAAGTAAACCTACCACAAAGACACCATGACACCCCCTATAATGTGGTAGAGTCCTTTCCATTGGCCTTCCAGGCTCCACCCTAAGTGCCATCTTTTGCCAAAACCAGGAAGTGGAGCAATGCAGCCAGGTAACTCAGAAACAACCTTTTATTCTGTGGATGTGGACATCAGTATACTACTTAATTCTACTTACTTAAACTAAACCATGGTCTTAGCCAAACTGCCACTGTCTCACAAAGTGAATCACAAGATGTTTGTCTATCATCGCTGGTTCTCTCCAACACTTATACTGATATAATGTAAGTGGTTTAATAAGTCACTATGATACTTTTTTTTTTACAATCTATTCTGTCTTAAAGTTTGAGGTTTCTTTTTGGAAAAGGCATATGCCAATTTCCCCACAAAACAGTACGACCACAGTCCAAATTCAACCAGTAATTGATTTGTTCTAAAAATGTATTCTTCATGTGCGGTCATTAAGCTGGATTCTAGAATCTCCTTTCACATTTACAGACTTGCTGAAAGACAATAAAGTGCATTGGCAGTCACAGGTGGTAGTTTTATGGTTTGTGCTGTTGTTGCTGTTGTTTTTACATAGGCCACTCTAGTGCACATGTTTTCACATGCTAGGGATACAATCAAGTAATTGTGGCCTTTTGCACTTCACTTTTTGGTATGGTCTGTGTAGAGACATTGAGTGTTTACTGACAATTAAAGAGAATCTGAGTGGAAACAAGCTGAGGATCATAGTCCTCACATAAAATGTCTGTTCTTTACAGGACCTTTATCAGTACAGATCCATTTTTTAGTATTTGTGATTGATCAGAAGGAAAAATGTGTTAATATTTCTCAACAACCATTCATGACAGAAAATAAAAATAACGTAGAAATACACTCGACCTCCCAGGCTTTCCACATGCTTCTCTGCTAGTAGGTACATTTCAACAGGTGTTGTTTGGTTGAACTGGCCTGTTGGCTAGCAATGCGGCCAAACAGGAAGGTTATGTGAGGGACTTGCCGTTGAATCATCCTAGTAATGTAAAATGTACTTAAAGATTTGGGTAAAGGTTATGGGTGCGAAGCTGGCTGTCAGCTGAGGCCTTTTGTTGTAAGTCTGGGTTGTCTCTGGGTATATGCTGGTTTCATTCCAGTGTGAAGAGTGGTTACCATCACCATAGCAACCATTAATTTGGGAACATACAGCTAAATGAGATGAGCTTTTAACTGCAGCTTCATACATACTGTATATGCCTACAGACTTTCTGTCTGTGTGCAGTGTTTCTCTGTCTCTCCTCAGGCAGGATTTATTGCTATTTTTCTCTCTTCTTAATTCTGCATCTCTCTCGGCCTTAAGCCTGACTTATAGGACTATACTGCGTCGTATCTATGCTGTAGGCTCACGTAGCCCTGTACCTACGCAGACGCCTACAAACGTAACCTAACGTAAGAATGTGGCTGATGCAGAAACTGGCGATACAACTAGCATAGAAATTGCACTGCCAACTTATGTATGTAGGTGGAGTACTGCAGAGTTACACAGACACACCAACTAACGAGCATAATGCCTACAATGGCGTTGGCCAGTACGGCATAGATTGGATGCCAAAGTTGTAGGCTTAAGTCAGGATGTATATATTCTCTCTCTCTCTCTCTCTCTCTCTCTCTGCCTGTGTCTATGTCAGCCCTGTTCAAAACTTTACTGTGTTTAATATGTTTGAGGTGGAGAGGTGGAATACTGACAAACACAAACACACAGATCCATGCATACATTTGTACAGACACAAACGCAGCAATTCACATAAGGAAGTCTGACTTGGAGCGTTAAGGGCACTGGGTATACAACCGTCATGTAAGAAGGATCAATGTGGGGGAGGCATGTGCACAGGGCCTAGAATCTTTACCCTAACCTTTATGTACATACTGTATTTACTTATATACTTCCAGTACATTCTTACTTGCTCACTTGCCACTTCAGCAAACCTTGGACATGATTGCAATTCAAAAGTCCTTGAACATCAAAAGCTTTGATATAAAAGCCATCTGCAGAAAGATTAGCCTGAAGAGCTTGATCTTAGTGTTCTTTTCTTCATTTCATTCATCATGTTCATAATAAACACATTTATTTCTGATGCTCCTCTTTCCTCCTGCTATATTTTTGGGGTTTATAGTTTTTGGAGATAATCTCTTTCCACTGACTACATGTTCAACAGTGAGCTTAATTTACTGAAACTGTTTTTAGGCTACAGGATTCATCCTTTGTACATATTCAGCAATGCTTGTATTTGCTTTTACAATAAGCTTTTTCCACATTTCTGAATTTTGTTTAGACCCAAAGAACTTGATTTGGGTTTAAGATTTTGGATTCAATTAGTGGTGATCTCTATAGTACATTTTGGGTAGCCTTTGACTAAAATAGTAAACATGTGGTTAAGGTAAGGAGCATGACTTCAGACATGCTAAAAAAAAAAGTTGAAGAAGTTGAAGTATACAAGTTTAAAAAAACATGGAAAGTATACATCGAATTTGTAAAAATGCTTCCAAGAGAAACAGAAAACGTGAAAAAACAAACCAAAACTGCAATGCTCACAATAATCTGGTCCAAAACCAGCCATAAACCGTGTCACTTAACACCTTAAAAATACTAACAAAACGAAACACAGTTTAAGAAAGTCACAGTGTAAGATTCAGTCTTTAGCAAAAGGTCCTGCAGAAGAGAAAAGGTTTGTTAATTATGATGTTGATGCCTCCACCTACCTTGACCAAATCCTCCAGCTCAGAAGAGTTCACGCAGGAGTGCATGATCAGGAAATCGATTTTTTTCCGAAGAATGGCATTCTTCTGCTCTGTCTCATCAGGTTGCTCCAGAGCTTTGAATACTGTTGCCCCGATAATGAGGTAAAGCACCACCAGGAAGAAGATGGCTGACACAGTTTTCCACCTCATGACGGTAGTCCGGGTGTCGCACTCGTCATCATCTGGAGTGTTCAGAACAGCTGGTATGGCCGAGAAGGACAGGCGAGGTTTGGAGTTGTGGGCAGCAGACTTTGGGTCAAGAAGGTCAGGTGCGGCCACTGAGAGAAAGGAAGCCAATTATGTCAATCACCCATTTTTAGTGCCCCAACACTTTTAGTACAAATAGGCTGGATGTCCAAAGTGATGACCTTAAGGTTCAGTTTAGTATCTAAAACAGTTTAGCTAATGGTTCTTTATAGGAAACAGTTTGGCTAACATTACAGACTGGTATTTTTGTATTATTGACCTTCACTTTTGTATTTGAAACAGTAGAATCTAGTTTACTCACTCAGTCTAACACAGTTTGGCTGACAGCTAAGTTTTCTATTTACTGTTAAGCTAACAGTTAAGTTGGTAGGCTATCTATTGTAACGCTAACAGTTTAGTTTTGTTCTGAAATAGTTTTCCATTTGGCTAATTTTTTTGAATAACAGTTCAATTGTTATTTTACCTGCATGGGAGTTTCTTCATTCACACAGAGAACTACGTTAAAAATGTCTCTGAAGATTGGCTATTTGTGCACACAAGTTATATGATAACTTGATAACAAGATAATTAGTGCCTACAAGATAACAACTTGTACAAAATGAAATAAAAATCCCTTTTGGGGACTTCTGGCGATAGGATCCAATGAGTTTTCTGGGTTTTTTTTTTTTTTTTTTTTTACCTAAATGGGGATCTTTAATATAAAATACTCAAACTTGTTTTTATTTATTTAAGTAGGCCTATACAATATGAAATGATAGAAACCGTGTAATAGGGAAAACGAGCAGACTGGTATGCTTTTAGAAAAGAGCATAACGACTGAATGAAAGCTCATTAAAAATTAAAAACTTCTTGTCACAATCCCATTTCCCCAACAGCTTGCTTCAGTTGATGCAATTACATAATCCCCCATGAGGTCCTAAAATTGAACAGTAAACAATTTAAGGAGAGGGTTGGCCAGAAGCAGATGAAATAAATCCAGAAGCTTGTTTTAATATATTTCTGTATTATAATCAACCCCACTGCACGAGAATTTTCGCCAGATCTGTCCGGGTTTCTTAAAATCAATCATCATCACATGCAAAAGTGTCGCACTTTTACAATAGAATGCATGCAGCACTATAAAATAGGAATGATACTGAAAAAGAGATGCCACGATAAACTGAACGAGAAAGTCATTATAAGTACCCAGAAACATATTTACATTTTTTCTTTCCTTTTTTATTATCACTTTATAGAGGGATAATTAAGAGATGCAATACAAGTCGTGCAAAATATTGTCATCTTTTTTTTTTTTTATCAATGGGATTCTGAACTGAAACTAGTTGTAAGCGCACTTACTTCTCTACCATCTCCCCTCTCTTTGTTTCCTCATTGACGGATCTTTTTCTCCAAAAGAAAGATGCAAATATTGTCCCCCTCTCAATGTCGTGTTTCGTCCGCGGTGCTCCCACCAAGGGATGTGTCCGCCCTCCACATGGCTCCAGCTAACTGCGCTTCCCTCCACTTTCACACTCTCCGGAGAAAATACATCCAGGACATTTCGTTCCAACCTCGAGACGCGCTACGACGGGGCACAGATGGAAAAAGGGGGAAAAATCGCCTCCGTGAAAGTCGTGTGTTTATTCGTAGACATGGCTCTGGTTGGGTGCCTTTGTGGACGGACGCAGATGTGTGTGTGTGTGTGTGTGTGTGTGTGTTGTGGTGGGGGTCAGTGGAGCTTCATCTCCGCCTGCTGCTGTGCACAGCGTGCGCTCCTCTCCTGCTGGAGAGAGAGGGAGAGAGAGAGAGAGAGAGAGAGAGAGAGAGAGATAGAAGCTTCTTCTTTGCTGCTCAACACCTGCTGCAGATTTTCACCTTACAAAGGATGGACATGCTGGGAAGCCAAACGCCCTCACAGTTGAGATGTTGACGGAGAAAAAAAGGGCTTCAACTCAGTGTTAAGATGCCTTGGATTAGTGCACTCTGGTTATAGGCTACATCATGAATCACTCTTGTTCTCCAAGCATCATCCAAGTAGCTCCTGCTCTGAATACTGCCTTCCCCAGGTGGTCTCTGAGCAGCCATTTAGGCTCAGGAGGATATTCCCATTTTCTTTTGTGCCAAAAATGACAAAACAAAATTTTCTGTAACAGCATTGCCTTTTTTTTTTCTAGGTTTGGTACTTACCTTGAGTAAAAAGGGCAAGTAAGCTGCAATGATCCTACATTTTTCCTTTTTTTCAAAGTCTTTAGATTCCCTAAAAGTCTAAAAACACTGAAAATAACTTAACTGTACTGTATTGTGAGCTAACGAAGCGTTTCGCCTGTAGCGTTTGATCTATAAAAGCACATCACATTCACCCATTTACTCACCCATTCATACGCCGACTGCAGAGGCTGCCATGCTAAGTGTCAAAGTGACCCTCAGACAGGGATCGAACCATCAGCTTTACAAACAAGACGGCAACCTGCTCCACACAGCCACCACAGAATCGTTCTGCTACAGAAAGAACTTGATGCAAAGAGCCAAAACAAATGGTTCAATAACACTGCAAAGACACAAAACATAAATAATGCAACAACAAAGTTCCTCCAGGCCTGTATAAATATTTGCATTACTTGGGAATTTTCAGCCCAGTTTAGAGTAAATCTTTAGGGCTGTCACTGCCCATGGCCCTTGGTGGCCACTGTATTCTTCCCCAAGGGCATCTCTCTATTTGAAGGGGAAAAGAGAGCCTTTTACCTGCTGGATCATTGATTTATACTGGTGACATCCAGTAACAAGCTCACATGTCACATCCAGGCAGCAGCCAGCTTATCATGAAGAAGGAGCAGACTTCAGGCAGCAGTGGTTTCATGCCCTGAAGGTCGGCTGTCAGTGCATTGACCAAATTCATGTGAATGAGTGAGATAGTGTGTGTGGTTAATGTCCCTGATAAAGACTTATCATCCACCTTGGCATACAGGTATGACATAACCTAGACTGACAGACATTTTCAATTAAATGATTGTCAGCTGTTGTTCAGTCCCTTTTTATCTGCTTTATGTGTGTGTGTGTGTGTGTGTGTGTGTGTGTGTGTGTGTGTGTGTGTGTGTGTGTGTGTGTGTGTGTGTGTGTGTGTGTGTGTGTGTGTGTGTGTGTGTGTGTGTGTGTGTGTTGGGGGGGGGGGGGGGGGTTGCAAAAGAAAAGGTGTGTGTCCACAATATTGATTTGCATGAGCTCCGCTAATTGAATTGAGTGAGACTTGCGCAGCTGTGCTGTAAGTCTTTAGTTCTCTGACACACACGCACACACATGCACACATTCAGACCCTCCCTGTATCAATAAATAAAAAAAGAAAAGAAAATGTGTCCAAGTGCAACACGAAAGATAATGTTGAGAAAAGCACATAATCCCCACTTTTGCTGACAGTTCAGTCTAATAGAAGCTGCATGTGCTGGATAAAATAGAAGACAAATAGATTGTAGTCTGCCGGTTGACCCTAATAAAACCATGAAATGTTTTTACACAATGTGCTCCCTCTTTTAAATTGCTTTCAGGGGAATTCGTCCAGATTCAGACAATTGCTGGTTCATCAGGCAGTTTGCTCCGACTTTTTCCTTTCCTGTATCCACTTCCATCCTTTCCTTTCCATTCCTGCCCATCTCTTCCTCCTTTCTAATTGACAGTGAAGCCTCTAGCCTGCACATAGACTCCATCTTCCATCATCCTCTAAGTGGAACTGTTGTCAGCTTTATGGTTTGACCCATTCCTCCCTAAAACATTACATTCATAGCTATTTCTTAACCTGCCATGTGATCCATTAGTTACGTAACAACACTAAATAATTTCAGTTTTGAATTGTAATCACACACAAGTACAAAGAGCCTACGTTGTGTCGTTCAGCTGATCTTCTATCGCCAGCTTCTGTGTCATATCCTTTCATAGCATTGTTGGCCAAGGGGAAATTCTTCATTTGTGCAATATTAACTTTAATTTCAACCAAAGACTTTCAATCAGTACTTTGAGTGCTGGATGTTGCTATGGTAACACTCCTGCAGTAATGCTCACAATGGATGAGGCTGTTTGCTGTCCTGCAATTGGTGTTGGCTTGGATGATTTTATTTTCTGACAGCAGTATTTATTAACACAGAGAATCCCCCTATGGTTTTGATGGTACAACTACTTTTGGTTGTTTTTTTTTGGCACTTAGAAAAAGCTGTGTGTTCCTCTTTACAGGGCAATGTACTGTTAGTGAAGTGAGCCGCAGTGCCAACAGCCTGATGGAGAGGAACATGGCAGATAACATCAATTATTCATCGAAAGCATTTGAATTTGTATTAATCATACAATAATCATGTTGTCAAACAGAGGTTATTGTACCTGTGAAACTACTAAGATGGATTTTTTTTTTGCTTGATGTCCAAAAATCAGGTCACAGGTCATGGAAGAGTGGGATCCATTAGCAAATCATCAAGGTGAATACACCTAAAAAAAAAAAGTACAGTATAGAAATATATAAGACCCCCTACCTTTGATGCTGTCATATTTTGCAAGCAGAGGTACAACATCTAATCATGTCCAGCGCTGTAAGAATTTCAGTGTGAAAATGTTTCTGACATTGTCACTGTGACTTTAGGGCTAACATTTTCTACTAGTTTTGTCAAACCTCTTTTTAGCCAGGTGAACCTCATGGATAAAATTATTAAATCATAAAAATGCTCTCCTTTTCAGCACTTTCCTCTTCTTCCTTTTCTGATTATTTCCAAGCTATGATGAATTTGGCAGCCAGACAACACAATGATAATTCTCATCAAGGTGAGAAGAGGGAAATATCCATTTAAAGAATCCATTATTGCCTCAGTCATAAAGGATACTGTAATGACACAGGAGGTTTATCTCTAAATTGTCTGCCTGCTCAAGTTTGTTTTCTCTCAGTTATTACGCTGTGTGGTGAGGTTACTCACAAGGGAGCAGAATATAATTGGTTAACATAGTTATACTTTAAATAAGCTGAATTTTCATTATCTTTTAAACCATCTTATCCTTGGTTGTAATATAGCTGTGCAAAACTTAATGAGATACTCAACCGACTAGAGAAACAGTTTACACTGCAGATGATACTGATGAGCATTTTCTTCTTCATGGGAAGTAATCTTACTTGCTTAGGAGGGGCAATAAGTGAATTCTGGAGTTTCAATTAAGAATCATCTAATAGAAATCAGGGTATTGAATGCATTTGGCCCTTTGTCATCTCATTCTGTCTCCTCATGAAGTAGATCATGCTTCAGCATTTCTTGTCCAAATCTGCTGACAGTGTCCTTCAAACGTGACAGCACCTGTACTGTAATGAGATCATGTTGTTTTTGCTACATGAAAGTTATCTTATTGTCAGTGTCAGTGTTGTATCGATGGACTCCATTAGCATAGTGATGTCCCCTAAAGGGCCAGACGAATGTGTAGTAAGCCATTTAACAATCAACCTGTAACCTTACAAAGTGCTTTCATACAGGAACATGAATTAGAAATTAAATTCTTGATTAAGTTTTATTAGCTTTTCAATGAATTAGTTATTTCTGTTTCTTTTCTTAAAAAAACCCTGCAGTTTGAATATTTAACTTCATATAGCTGTGGATGTTTGAGGGATGCTGTGATTGTTGCTGAGGTGTCTTCCAGTTAGTGGCTATATATTTATATTGAATGTTATGAACAGAGAGTTAGGGATCAGTTTCAAAACACTTTAATCTCAGTCATAGACTGTATGTATAAGCTGACCAATTGGTTTGTTGACTACTGTATTTAACCTACAAGTAAAACATTTTGACCTTCAAGTGGTTATATCTAGAGTCAGAATTGACTTAAAAAAACAAAGAAGGTCAGAGTTGGAGAGGAGGTTATGAAACGCCAAGTTAAGAGCTAAGAAACTGCATCCGTCTTCAAACAAGATCTACCCAAACTGTGTTGGGCTTTTAAAGTGGGATAGAGGGAGATGCAGAAAGAAAGAGATGGATAGGGACAAACAGAGCAACAACAACAAAAACAACAATCAATAAGTAGATTTATAGCAACAATATCAGGAATAATGGTAAAAGAATGTGTAGTATTGAGTAACAGCTAAGTATGATAATAGACTATCAGTCTAATTTTAACATAGCGACTGTAATGATGATGAAACAGGGAGGAGTGGTTATGTTCATTATAGAGGTTGAAGTTGAGCAGCTCTGAGATTCACGTTAAAGGTGAGATATTATGAAAAATCCACTTACACTACAGTGTTTTTGAACATATATTTGGGTAACCTGAGCCTCTACTGACCCACAAAATATGAAACAAGCCCATCCAGTCCTTTGTTTGTGATCTGCACAAGTCTTACAACACAGATAAAAATGCTCCGTTTCAAATTTGCTCTCCGTGTGATGTCACAGTGGGATTCTGATAAATAAATTGAGTCATGTTATATTCTGACCAAAGCACAGCACAGATGTTTCATTAGACCACAGGGGACTGTTTGAAAAGGTAGAAAAGGGGTATAATATGTCCTCTTTAAAATTTATAGTAATACTGACAACATAACAGACCATAAACTCAATAGGAAAAGGTTCAACAACATAATGAATAATAGTCTTAGTCTAAGACTTGTTGAGGAAAAAACCCAAGATGGCTTGCAACATAAGCAAACAAAAATGCTGAAACTTGTTTAACTTCATATTGATTAGACATACATATTTTATACTCTTGCCTGCAAGCTTGCATAGTGAAAACTGTTTAGGAGTGTCCAAGGTATGACAAATGAAAACATCTCTACAACAAATCCTGCTGAACCTACCTGAAATATTTCAACCGAGGTTGCAGTTTCCTCACCCTCAGAGAATTACAAGCAGTGCTTTTTTTTTGCCCAATTTTAAAAAAATGCTTTAAGATTGATCTTCCACCTGTAATGGAATAGCAAACATATCACTATAGTGTGCAATTCAGCCCCCCTTCACACTTGTGATATAATTCTGCTCAAAGTAAAGTGCATCTACTCTAAGTGCTGAAAGTTGCTAAGGAGAACACACCATTTTTGAGTTGGTGACTGCTTCTACAGGCACAAAAAGTATCTATTAGGCATGTTAGTAAAGAGAGAGGCATATGTTTTATCTTACAGAGACATCAAGTGATTTCTGTCATTGAGATCAATAAATCTGATTGAACTGAGAGCGGATGACAGTTTTATACACTATTTGTACTTAAGTGAGCAGATATCAGATGTTTGAAGCTTCTCTTTCGATATGTTGCATGTACCACGGCATTGCATTGTTCTGGGAAAAAGAAAGTAAGCGGGAACTCAAGCGGTGAGGCACCTGCGAATGTACACACATGCACACAGAACATGAACTCACCCTGGTGCCTGCAGTGCTTTGAAGTATAAATGCCTGGAGAGCAGGGGAGAAAATCTGCGAGCAGTTTGTGCTGAAATAATAATAATTTGACAGTGTTGGATCTGCATCCATCAGGCAACTGAGCAAAACATGATTTTAAAGGATAACGATTGAGTTAAAGTGGTTAAGGTCAACAGTATTGCTTTCGATTGCACAGAAGAGTTTCAAGTCAAGTTTGATATCCTTCTGACTGTCTGGATATTGCTTCAACATCAGGGTTAAACTGTCCTAAATATGTATGACAGACAGTTTCTGATGGAAATCAACTATGAGCAATAACTTTCAGACTTGATGAGTGCCTGTTTGACTTCTGTTTCTGGTGAGTCTTAGTTTCACTGTAAAATAATAAGTCTCACAGACAGACTGAACTCTGGCTTACTGGTTCATTTCATATTTAAAAGACAGGACGTTTTACATTTCTATTGGCAACTGTAAATCTAAAGAAACTAAAATTATCTCTGGGATCCCACAAGGGTCAGTCCTTGGGCCATTACTTTTTAATCTATACATGCTTCCGCTCGGTACAATCATCTAGAAACACAACACATCTTACCACTCATACGCTGACGACACACAGCTGTGCAATCTCTCTCTCATCTGAAGATCTCAGTCCTATAAACAAAGTAACAGACTGCATAAAAGATATCAACTCCTGGATGTCAAGCAACTTTCTCAAACTAAACACAGACAAGACAGAAATACTCACCATTGGTCCTAAAAATCATCACAAATCTATGTCCATGAAATACAGTGAGCAGGCCTGAAATCTTATATTTTGGATTCTGACCTTAGCTTTGACAATCATATCTCCAACCTTACCAGAACAGCATTTTACCATTTAAAGAACATATCTAAACTCTGATCCTTCATATCCCAAACTGACGCCGAGAAATTAGTCCATGGTTTCATCTCAACTAGGTTAGATTACTGCGTCGCTCTATATGCCGAATTATCCAAACAATCTGTAGCAAAACTTCAAGTTATTCAAAATTCAGCAGCCAGAGTCCTGACCCGTACAAGAAAATTTGATCATATCACTCCAGTCCTCAAAACTCTCCATTGGCTCTCCCCGTACAACACAGAATCACCTTAAAAATCCTACTTTTAGTCCATAAAGCACTCAATGGTTCAGCTCCTCAGTACATTTCTGGCCTGCTCACAGACTAAAACCCGACCCGGACCCTCAGGTCATCAGCTGAAAGTCTTTTAATCGTACCCAGAATCAGATCATCCGGAGAGGGGGCCTTTAGTTACTGTGGTCCTTTTCTATGGAACAAACTCCCTGCTGACCTAAGGTCCATTACTACTGTTTCTACTTTCAAAACAAAACTTAAAACCTATCTGTTCTCAAAAGCATATGAATAGTTATTTTTTGTGTGTGTGTATGTATGATCACTTTTGTGGTAACTGATGTTTGCTTTGTCGTGTGTATGAATTATTAATGACTGTGGAAACACTTTCTTTCTTTTGTATGCTGTGTTTTGATTTTGTTTTAAACCTCAACCTCATGTAAAGCACATTGAGCTTATCTGTAATGAAATGTGCTATATAAATAAAATTGCTATTGCTATTGCTATTGCTACTACAGCAGAGTGAACCAAAATGCAAATATTTTTTTTATTATTTAATTGAAAAGGAACAGATCAGAATTAAAATGTAAACACTGATTGGCTTTCACAACTTAATCTCAAGCAAAGTTGTTGCTTGACTTCAATTTTTTTTAACCCAATCAAAATGAGAATAACTCAATAACTTTGACATATTGGTGTCTTTCGATGAAAATACATGTCACCCACTGCAAATTCCTGCATGTCATTCTGTTGACTTTATAGTCATCTTTGTTTTGTTGAAAGTTCACTGTAAGCCTTTTGTAGTCTATATGTTTATCACTCTGCTACAGGTGTTATAATTATAGCATTAATCAACAGTGTGATTTATGGTTTCTGTCTTGATTGATCATGCAGGTATCTCAGAATTAACTGAGAACATTATTCCATAAGAATTTAGTTTAAAAGAAAAAACTTTGAAAATTTAAAGTCACTCACAATATTAAATTGAAATGTTCCATTAAAATAATTAAATCAATGTATGTCTGATCTGTGTTTATGTGCCCCTTTGTATTATTATTATTTTAATTGTCTGGTCTGAATCGAACAACCAATCAGAGTTAGCATGCACTTTAATCGACTGTCACAGTAACCCTTTACAAACTTGCTTCATCAAGCTTCTCATGTAGAACTCCCTTTAACCTCACATGCTCTCCCATCATCTCAGTGGTGCTGAGAGCAACACACCTGTTGTTACTTCTTCACGTTTTGAAGTGTGATTGGCTGTCAATGTGTCTGTCCTCAGAGGCTGACATAGTGAAACCGACAGTTTTGAGTGACGGGATGACTGACGTGCATCATTCAGTTGGTGGATAGGAGAGAGAGAGGCGGAAAGTTTTATCCATTGGAATGCCCATGTTTTACTTCCACTCATATCCATCATTCACATATACTGTACATATTAGCCTTTTAGGCATCACTTTGATATTTTTGCTTCTGTTGTTTTATGCCAATCTAATTCTTAAACATATAGAAAGGCAGAAATATGGTGTGCATAATATTTGACATGGCCAATCCCATATTCGGTCCATAAACAGCAGAAATGAATCTATAAGGAGTAACATGTGTTCCAAGGTCTTTTCTAAAATTGTGCTCCGATGATTAAGAAAAGGCTGTGCATTCACAGTATAGAACATAAACAGCCAAAATAAAAAAGAAACCAAAGAAACAGACGTATTATAAAAGCAGAAAATTGACAATAGAAAGTATTTATGTGTGATGTTTCCTCCGCAGTGTTACCTGCAAAGGCAGTAGAAAGTCAGGCAGAGCATGTCTTCACATCAATAATCACACTTGTTTTATTTATGTGTTACTTTCTCATGGATTCAGTTTGATTCAGAGAGCAGTATCTTGAGTCTCTGCAGCACACCACAGAGAGAGTCTGAGTGCAACACCATCATGTGTTTTCTTTGCTGCAGGCCTTGAAGGAAAAGAAAGAAAATGGATCAATTATTCTGTCCTGAAAGAGCTACCCAGTCCCACAGACTAAAACTTCCGAAAGTTGTAGTGTACTTCTCTGATCGTGAACAGGATTGGACGTTTTCTTTGTGCTTAGCCCCACATTTTCTTTCCTCTCCTTTTGCTGTATCAGAATTCAGACTTTGATGTGGAGCACACCGCGTTTCAGTCCCACAGTTCTTTACCACCTACTGAGATGTCAGTGTCACCCATCCCACCATGTTCTTTCAGACCAGTACGCGACCTCAACAGGGGGCTAATTAAGATTAATGTAGGGCCTGAAAAGGGTATTATTGCTGACTGTGCTGACACACACATACTGTACACACACTTTCCTCTCCAAGCTGGTGAGCGGAGATAACCAATGGGTTGTGAGTCAATGCAGAATATAATTATATGTATGCATGAGAGAGCAATTAAGGACAATAAAATAAAGTTTAAGTGTAAGATTTCAGAAACTTTATTTTCATGACTGTTGGAAAAGGGTTGGTAATTAAAGGCAAAGCGAGGTACATTAGACCCATAAAATGAATTGAATTTTGTATCATGTCTGCACAACCTTTCTCACTACTGAAATGTTACTTGAAGGGAATCTGGGGCTTTTAATCAAATTTCAGTGATAACCCATTTTTACTACAGCTTTGCTCCATGTTACAATGCAATGTTTTAAGAGTCATTGGGTAACAGTCATAGATTACTCAAAACTTTACACTGAACCTGAACTGTGTCTGTTAAAACACAAGGTAATTGTGCCCTAATGAAAGGATTATAGACACCCCTCAACCCAAATATGCCCCTGTGCCCACTGATAAGTTGCATAACCAACCCTATGGCACTTAGTTGCCACAGCAACCTAAACAGCACTGCCACCTTCAGCAGACCCAGGCTCTGTTGATACAAGCTCTAGGTAGTGACAACTCAGATACAACCTGAACCTACCATACCACATGGCCCCGTCTGGCCCCCACAACTCAACCATGTACACTGATGGGCAGCAGAAGCATCACTGCGGTTGTTAAGTGGGAACCTCCTTTAACCGGTGTTTGTCCTAACACCTCCAGAAAACCGGACATTGAGCTCCCTAATGGCCCCCATGAACAAATGAACTATTCCTGGTGCTAACACTACACATAATAAAGAACCACGAATAATATACATCGTACTCCAAATCTCCGAAATAAAGGTAAGAAAAGTCTCTGACTGATATGAACATTCATACATGTGGAAAACACATTTCAGACTTTTGTCTTAGCGGAGGATGGTTTATCACGATCAAAGGGCAGAGAATTGAAGCTCTAAAGTAAACCAGACAGCGTAGACTCTTACCTATATTAACCAATGACTCTGCTCTTTTCAGCCTTTTCTTCCTACAGCAGAATGCAAGATTATTATAGGATCAGCACTACCTCCTGTCACGAAGAAAATAAAGAGTTTTTCCTCAGGGGTTGTTTGTTTGACAGGGTGGTTTGCAGAGTGCCAGCTTACACACACACACACACACACACACACACACACACACACACACGCTCACACATGCAGAAAATGATGACAGCAGCAGTGATAAAACAACACATGAGCTGAGCTTTTGAAATAATAGTATTCTCGGTGGGAGTTAGGCTATTCATAAAACTGACAAAATGACATATGTATCTACTGACAGTAAATGATATCTTTAACTAAGACAGTATCTTTGGAGCTGAAAAGTGATGGGTTTAATCATTTTCTCCAGCTCTTTGACTTCACCCACTATATTTGACTCTTTTAGGATTATACACACACGCACACTACACACTTACACATGGAAGGATTTTCTTTGATTTCAGCGCACACCATGCCTGAGAACAACTCAGTCTTCACAGGCGAGTGACACACAGTGGGCTGAGACAGCGACAGACAAATCAATATACCTTTGAGAGATGAACTGGACAATCCATACAAGGGGATTGGGTTCTCATATTTAACTCTCTCCAGTCCAGAAACAGTCGTTGTTGTTGTAGAAACAGATAGCTAATGCATATTAGCAAATTTCAGGGGAAACTGTTAGTATTTTTTCACCTTTCTTTTAAAACATTTGTAACAAGCTCTTGCCTAAATACATTAGTATATATGGTGGACTTTGATAAGAAAGCAGCATCCATAAAAGCCTCCCTCTTGCTGTCGCATTGACTTTGTTGTTTTCCATTTCCCAGTTGAAGCCTTCATCCAACAGCAGCGGAAAAGCTCATTATCTGTTGGATAACACGCTCATCTACTATACATGGAGGACAGTATATTCTTATTCATTTATGTGCAATTTTGTTTCGTCCTTCCTCAATCCACACCGCATCTTAGAAGATGATGTTTTAAAATGAGCTGAGAGAGTTGTGCAATTCCAACTTGTGCTGCGGCAAAGACCAGACAGTTTTATTGTTGCTTTTTAAACATGCACTTCAAACAGTCATTGTGCTGCACATCAGTGAGATGAACAATGTGGGTGTTGGGTCACAGCGCTCCCTGCCATGCGCATCACAGCAGATATAGCTTACTGTGTCACACAGCCAGAAACAACGAACAGGAACAAGAGCAGTGTTTGCAGTTAGTCTCCTGGCGTGGTCTAGTGTTGTTGTGTACTCACTGTTATCTCGTTTGAAACAGGTGCCGTCTGTGTGGAAATTATACTGGTGTGGGTACATGGTATAAATGTATGCATGAGGCAGACATCAAAATGTATGCTGATGATGCTATCATTTATATACATGCAACAACAAAACAGCAAGCTGTATCTTAGCTAACAGCAGTGGTGGCCGATGTCACACAGTAGCTGAATAACTCCTGTCTTCACTTAAACATAAAGAAAACACTTTGCATGTTTTTCACAAAGACGTCAACAGATAATTCAACACCCAGTGCTTTTGTCATGGAGGAAGAGTTAGCAGTTGTATCTGATTTTAAATATCTTGGTGTAACACTGGACTCTAAACTCATATTCAAAAAAAACAAACTAAGATGGTAACTAACATAGTAAAGTTGAATTTGTCCAATTTCCGCCATATTAGAAACTGTCTATCTACTGAGGCAGCAACACCATGATTATGTCATAATTGTCTTACTGTCTGACTAGCTGGACACAGGCCTCCTGTACAACACTAAAACCACTCCAGTCATTATATCACCAGGCTCTTGAAGTGCTTGGCAAGAAACCAAGCACTTACCACCATTGTCACTGCCTCAGAAATCAAAATCTACTGAGCTGTAATAATCTCATTACATTTTTAGATACCTGTCTGGTCTATAACATTCTGCATCTCCTCTCCCTCAGATGAACTGATTTATTGTTACGTCTGATTGCTGCCCTTTAAGTGCCCTTTATGTGCCCTGCTAAGTGTACAGTCGTGCTGCTCTGTTTTAACGTACCTTGTGTCTATTGTTCCGTCTCTCACCTGCCCATGCAGGGACTACAGTTGAAAATTAGCCATGATGGTTAAACTGGCCCATTACAGAAATGTTATGAATGTGCATTGTTATACTTTATTGTGCCCTGGGAAATTCTCCTTGCACTCCGTCCGGCTGCAATGTACAAGCAGTACAAACAGTTCCCCAGATTTAAAAAATGAGTAACTGCAGGCAGTTTGCAGCAGACAAGGGAAAAATAAACAATTTCACCGAAGTAGAAGTCGGTGCATAATCTTGTCCACACATACATATTTACTTCAGGCTGAAATAAAGCGACCAATCAGGGTTGCTTTGCACATAACTAGCCAATCACAGTGAGTCTGGAAGGAGAATGTTCGGGTTGCAGTGACAACGATCGGCTGCTTTCCATTGCAAAGTGTCTCCTTGCTTGAATCAAGCAATAGTAGTTTTTCTATTTTTACATTAAATCTGTGTAGGTGTAGGTGCAAAAAAGAGAGAGAACTACTGAGATATAAAAAATGAAGTCATTGTCTTCCAGTGTTTGAACAGACTTAATAAAAAAACAATAAAAACAAAAGTGGAAAAAAAAAAACCCCTGTTGAAATGGGACTACATTGGTTTGCCTGTCTCCGAAGAAGGATGCTATCACATTGCTGTGACACTGCATTTGGTAGCATCATATTACATTATGTTTTAATTGGTAGAACATTCAGAGCTTCTGCTGTTCATATATAATTTATTATAATAGGATTGTAAAGGAGAAAATTGTCTAAGCCAAAGCCTAAAGCTGATATCTCACAATCACATTTTCCGTCTCATTTTATGGCTTCTGTTGCACTGCTCTGTTCTTTCAAGTGTTTAGTTTTCAAATGTGAAGCTGATTTGAAGAGCGGGGAAAGGCAGGTTAAGTGTTTGAACCCTGACTGTCTGACCTGTGTTTTCTCCTTGATGAGTCAGGCGTAAAAGTAAGAAGAAAACAACACAATTAGCTTCTGGCAACTGAGAGCTTAGTCTTGCTTCTATATTACACAAACACACACCGTAAGAGTTATTCATTTAAAAAGGGCTTTAACACTGGATCTGATTGCACTTTCCAAAAGCTGTTCCCTCCTCTTTTCTACATGGTATTTTCCACCTACCCAAGAAGAAGTCAGGACATTACTACTGAACCTTTCGAGGGGCGGATCCAGAAGGATGGCACCGGCATCCCAAAACTTGTGGCAGGTTGATTTCTTTTTTACGAGCCAAACTCAGATTTTCCGCAAGTGAATGCACCACATAATGACGTTTCCTGTACCTTTCTGTGTGTTCAGTTCCATTCGTCGTCTATGTACCATCCTCTCTCTCATTAAACTACTCTCCCCCTACAGAAGTATCAGCAGCAGGGGAGGATGAAGACTCAGCCTTCAGACTACATGTTCTCGTGGGAAAAATACACACATCAGTCTCTTGTGATTGTTCCAAAACAGTGGTAAATGTAAGACGTTAGACCCTGAATTAACTTCTCCAAAAATGACAGATAATGTTTGCTCCCCTTCAACATGATTGTAGGTCGCGTTGTTAGCGTGCCTTTGTTGTGTTTCCACACAGCATGCCTTTGTGTGATACAGACACACAGACAGCTATACAGACAGCTGCAAATGGAAAATAGAGGAGAGAGAAACACCAACAGAAGACAAAGAAAGAGAGAAGACAGAGACTAGCAGCAGACTGTAACAGGAAAAAAAAATGCAGACACTGCAGTGCATTAACTTTGGGATAATTGAAAATGTATAGGTCTAGACCTTTAATAATAGACCTAATATTGGTTCGCATCAAATATGAGATACATCTCAAATGATCTTCAATGACAAAGATGAGTAAATGAATTTAAATAAGCTGCCCAGTGCAAAAAGCATCAAAACAGTAGTTAGCCTAATTATCCCAAAAATTCCATATGAAGGACCCCTAACTCCACTATGAGGTTCCAGCCCCCTCAAAAAGCCACACTTTATATCCAGGCAAATTAAAGTTAAAACATTCCACTCAATGAAATAGTTGATTGTGTGGTAAGATGGTATAAACATGTTTGTTTGTCATAAAATAACTGATATAACACTAACATGGTGAACATAGTGACCCTAAATATGTTTTGTTTTAATGAGTTACACCCGGCCTAAAGACGTGTTACACTATTTAGATGAGGTGACTTTGAGTTGTTAGTCTTCAAAGATGTACTGTTGGGTATGTGTGGATGTTTATTAATAATAATATTATACAGTTGGGACTATGTAGTTCTGTTGCTTTGTCGTTTGAAAAGAGATGACTCAAAATATTATTGTTCAGGAGCTGTTCTTTCCTGAAGAAAAATGTGACAGGGTCTTATGTTGGTCTTTACCTGGCTCCTCCAAATGACTGAAACCTCCTCTGCCTACCACAAGGTGTTTACCAGCTAAGTGGCTGAAGGTTTAAGTGAGGCATTTTCCCCCCATTGTTGAAGTGTTACATGACTGCTGTGCTGATGGCCTGTCTCCCATAAATTGTGTGTGTGGGTTTCCGACTTCAACAAAGAGCAGAAATATAAGGCTACACTTGTCATTGCATTGTAGTTGTTGTGTTTGCATCACAAAGGGTTTTCAGGTTGAATAGCTTAAACACAAAACATTTTTCTCTAAAGAGTTGACCATTTCTCTTTGATCAGCAAGCAGACATTTTTGTTCCATGTGTTTCTGAACTAGCAGTGTCTGCAAAGAGGATGGATTGCTTGCTCTCACAATCTCTTCTCAGCACTGTGAAGCAGAAGTGCTGATGTGAGATTGGGGGGGGGGGGGGGGGGGGGGGGGGGGAGATGTGTTGATGTGTTGCCCTGCTCCTAGAAAAATGAGACTGCTACTTTAATCTGTAAATCCAAGTGAGCTTTTTAAATTTAAGTTTTCAATTATAATTCCAAGTCCACATTTAAAACTGCACATTTGAAATATATTGCACATAGAGGGATTTTTTTTACGTAATTTTGTGCAGAGATGAAATACTGTTGAAAAATAAAAGATGGAAAATTGTACTTCAGCTTTTTAAAAAGGCAAGAAGTGAAAATGCCAACCATCCCAAAATGATTTGAATCCCTCAACACGTAAAGACTTTGTTAAAAAAAAAAAAAAGTCCATTATAGATTATTCCTGTTGGCCAGAGATCTCTTTTATTCATCAATATTTATGATCCAGACTATATGAGACGGTTTGCACCAAAGATACTATGCACCATAGACTCAGTAAATAATTGCCACTGTAATGGAACCCATTGGTTTATCCACTAAACAACAAGGTAAAAGTTGGTTTCCAGAGCCAAAAATGACCATAAATGGACAGGATGTTAGTGGACAGGAGAAAGAGGTTGGCAAGTAATCAAACCCAATCTGCGTCCGTGATTAATTCTTTAGCAGATGAGTGATGTAGTTTACCATCCTGTCTCTGACCCAATAAGATCTTATTGAATATTAATTTATTTTACATCATGGGAGACACAAGACGTGACCTATGCACCATAGCTATAATTGTGATTTTACTCAACCACTTGATTAGACTGAAGTAATAGTGTAGTTCAGTTTAACTCAAAGACATCTTTTTCTGAATTTAACCACTTAATTTGGTGCCTACTCTTTCCAACCTGCAAATGATTAACATGATAATCAAGTGTAATGGAAGAAGAGGTGTTTATTTTAAAACACTCCTTTAGGTCGTATTAGAGGGAAGAAAAGTGAAAAGTGTTTTTCCCTCATTACCATGATCATGGCACTGTAGTTTATTTTGAGTTCGACACGTATTGACCTGCTTACCTACAGTATCAACCAAATGTTTATAAATCTGCTTCTAAAAATTGTCCAAACCGTTCAAATACACAATATAGTAGTTTTTTCTGTCATTTCAGTTGAAAGCCAAGTATCAAGCTGTTTATGGAAAGGGACAATTAATCTGACCTTCCAAAAAATCAGAAAAGTTAAGCAATGAAAGGAAAATCAGAGGGCAGCATCAGCAGGCAAACTGATGGATATATAAAACAGAGAGAGAGAGAGAGCGAGACAGAGAGAGAGAGAGAGAGACAGAGAGAGAGAGAGAGAGAGAGAGAGAGAGCAATTAGAGTTAGATGTAAGATGTTTGAATTATGAAAAGAATCTCATCACTTTGGATACATAAGCATTGGATTCAGATATCTTGAATAACAACACACACTGTGGTACACAAGCACACACTGATGAAGGGAACATGCAGTAGCGGCAATAAAAAATGTGGCTTTTCCTGATATGTGTTACGTAATCCTCTCCCTGTATATGCACACTGTTCACATGACAGCCACTGTAATGAAGAAGACAGAAAGCCTTTCTCACTGACAGTTTATCAATATTAACAAGCTCTGGCTATTCTTAATTAAGAACAGACACAGAGCACTTATCATTCTTTTATCCGTTATCCCAGCATCTACTAACACATTAGAGCAGCTAGGAGTCTACAGGGAGATAAGAGACTTGCCCCGAGCAGAGATTTCCTGTATTTGTTACCACAAATAACCCCTGCAAATGGATAAATTAAATAACACTTCTCATCTGGCTGAAATATATTCCTTGATTTAATTCACAAATGCAATTTTCATTATTTTTGGCTCAGGTCTAAGGCTTTCAGACGAGGAGGGAGACTCGCTGTCTTGTACAATTTGATGAAAGCAAAATGAGCACGAACTCTGAGACTAAATGACAACACACATTATGTGAATCCTTGTCTCCTCTGTGACCTTTGATATCTTATCAGTATAACTGCAGGCTAATCATCAAATGCTGCCACTGTGTCATTTTAAAGGCATCCCGCCAGAATGTTGTTCCACATAGTGAAGTACAGATGTCGACTTTGTGACTAATATATAATCATTTTATGAAACCTTATCTGGGATACGTTTGATGAAAGATGATCAAGAATGATTTTATTGAGAAGACAGGGACGCAGCCAAAAGCTTTTTACTTTTATAATGTTCATGGTAAATAAATATCCATCACCCAACCCTGTCTTCAAAGAGCTGAATGGTCCTCAGTGACTACAATTCCTTCAGTGAATTCAAACTTTTCATCAATCACTTAAAGTACACACTTAGACTCAGCTTAAGCCCTGTACATAGCTTCTTGTAGCTGTTGTTCTGCCAGCTAATGCAAACATGGATTTCAGGATGTTATCTTGCAATAGCAGGTCCTCTTACTATGACCTCATTCATTTGAGTCAGGGAATTTGGTAAACAACTGTTTCCTTAATCTTTATTTTTTTTCTTGGGAATTGAAAAGGCGTTGAATAATCCAATATACAGTGTGTAAGGCTTATCATCCAACAATTTGGCAAACTTGTGGTCTGATCTGCTTTGTTAGGCATATAGCTGATAGCATGTCTGGGCAGTCACTGGAGATATATTTCATCTTTGATTTAGAACTAGGTTCAACTCTGAGACAAATATATTGAGGCGTGGGAAGAAAGTGGGCAATGAAATAAATGATAGAATCAGAAGTAGCGCTCACCTCTCCTGATGGTTAACAACATCTGTCTGGGCTCGAGCGACTCCTGGTTGACGTCTCTTTCGGCATTGATATTAACATCATGCTCTTCAACGTCCTTGTCTGTGCAGTTAACACAAATTGAGTCATTAACATTCACTTCATTGAGTGGTGGTGCTTTCTCTTCCTCTTACCGTGCATGTTCTCTATCTATGGATCTGTCTCTCTGTCTTTGTATAAACATGCAGGTTATTCCAAACGGCTGTGTAAGAGTTACTCTCCTTCTGTGTGTTGAAAGAGCAACGTAGCTATTCATTATCTTTGACAGTTTGAATTAAATTAGCACCTACTCGTTAATAATTATTGCTGCAATGTGGATAGTGTGGCACTGTAAACTGATGCAAATGTAGCTTATTCTTTTTAAACCAGCAATTGTGTGGGTAGAAGTTTGTCTGAAATGGAGCAGCTGATTGTTTCAGAGCTCATTTTCCATGTTGGAAACTTATGTTAAGTATGTATATGTATAAGTATGGAGAAATATTTGACCTCTGCATGTGTAAGATGGGTTACTGACCTTCTCTAAAACCTGCATTAATTACACTTCTAGGGATTGATGATATGATCCGTATGAAAATGAGGTGATGCACCAAACATATTGAAGGGTATTATCTAAGGTTAGCATGACTCTGACAAGATTCTTGTAACACATTTAATTATGGTTTTAGCCACAATTTCACACCTGTCTATATTTACATGTGTATACCCAATGACCAGAAAAAGTGACAAGCCCATGAGTCATCGAAACACCTTCAGGACATTTTCTCAACTTGAACTGATCCCTTGGTGTATCTGTAAGAAACAGTGGGAGTAAGTGTGAATTGAGCGGAAAAGGTGCCATGGGCCTGATAATATTCAACTCATCGCATTTGTTTCTGTATGCCAGCTGCACCTACAGAAGCTTACAATAAACAGATATCCATAGATCACATTTCATGCTTCCACTATAAACAGAACTCAAAAAGCTACCTGCACAAGAAGCTATTTTTTTTTTTTTCCCTTTCTGGAACTCAGAGCATGTTCCGCTCAATGAATAAAACATGAAAAATAATGACCATTGCATAGAAGAAAAGGACAGAAGTGACCTTGCTTGACACAGGCCAAGCTCTGACTTAAGATAATAAACATTGAGAACAGTTGGAGTAAAGGTCTTTGATCTGATATCCTAATTTAAATTAATGGATTCAAGAGAACTTGTTTTTCTTAAATCTTAAATCTCATTAGACATAAAATATTAGAGATCTATGTTTTATCCCTTACAAATCCAATGTTTAGGACGGCAAAGAACTAGACCTAGCTGATTGCTACTGACTTGTAACTGCTATCACCTTACTCCTTCGCCATCCAAATATAGATTCACTAAATTCCCATTCTAAAACCGGTATTTGGTCACTTGGCTATTCTGGAAAAATCCCCAGATAGGACCGGCTTGCCAGGTCATCAGTTCGGTTTGACATAAAATCAGTGGTTTTGTCCAGCACTTTCTCCTTCTAATCTATATGATGGTTTGCATTTAATTTGGTTGGTGGTATTTGTGGTTGCCAGAGAATGAAACCTTTTAAATGTCCTCTGTATCTACTAAATAAATGAATGTATGCAACATGTTATTCAGGCAGTCATGGTTACAAGATGAGGTATCACAAAGACTTTGTTGATTCTTTGACTTTCCGTTATGTTGATGTTGGTGGATTGATGAGTGACAGTGAGAGTCTTAGCAGCTATTAGTTTTATTGCCGTGAAATCTGGGACAGACATTCACAACGTTCTTGAATAGAGCTTTTAGAACTTTTTAAATCCCTACTGCACAGATTTTCATCTTAGGGTCATCAGAGTCAAATTCTTTACTACAATGTTTGAATAAAATCCAGCATTTACGCACACACTTATCTGCCCTTTGTGTTCAGTGCTATTTGTCAGATGTTAAAAGGCAAAAAGGCCAAACTAAAGGGAGCCAACACGGCAATAAATATCTGTTCAACGTCAGTATATCAAAAGTGTGATTTGCACTTAGTACAAATCACATCTTTTGCCAGGTATGCTTACACACGCACACGCACACGCACACACGCACACACACACACACACACACACACACACACACACACACACACACACACACACACACACACACAAATAATTTAACTTCAGTGAACTTTGTTTGTTCTTTCTGTAAAAGTTCTGTTTGTGATTTGTGTTGGAGGTTGTATTGACTTTTCTTGAATTGGACCTGAACCAAATAAACCAAACTCCACTAGAGAAAGTGGATATTAATATATTAATATGATATTTTAATATTTTCTATATACTGTTAAAACCTTGTATATTTGTTCTCCTAGTTAGAGATGTTTTAGGATTACCACAGGGAGGATGATATCATTCATTTATTTCCACTTAAAAAATTGCATATTAAATCAGTGAAGTTAATGAATGATGAGTCATTCATGATTTCCAGCTTTAAACAAGTAATTAATCCTTCATCACTTCAAACAGGGAAGCCCAGACTGCTACAGTAAATGCATTATTCTCATTAACATTATTCAAATTAATATAAAAAAAGAGGTCACCCCACTCTGATTGGCACACAAGGTGGGCAGAGAGGTAAAGGCCAGAGTGGGAGGATTGGAGTTATGGTTTCATATACAGTCTGAGGGATTATGGAAATGCGTCACTCTGTCAGTAATAAGAGCAGAAAGCTAACATCCATACTTCATTTTTTAATTTTGTATCCCTTGTTTTTTCACCCTCATCTCGCTTGGAATGAGACTCTTTTCCCCTCCACAAATGGCCATGCTTTGTTGCCATGGTTACCAAGTCAAGTCAGGAAAAAAAATGTATAAGTTGCTTGATATTGCATTTATAAACTAAATAAATAAATAAAGTTTTCTCACTGATACATTTGGGATTGTATATCATATTTGTGAATGTTCTGTGTAACTGTAATTATAAATAATTTATTATTAGATGAAAGATGTGACATGGTCAATTTTCTCTATAGGTCAGATTGTTTTAACATGCTTCTTATAAACACATAAACATTTGTGATGGACTAATATATCATGGACTAAACAGAAGTAGAGTGAACTGGACTGAACCTTTGATGATGTAGCTTTTGTGAAAGTCTGCAGAATGGAAAACCAAACAAAAATGTGCCAGTGTCCAGTCACATCTGTTGCACCACAAAACAATTCAAAGTTTTTTGCATTTTAAGTCTTAATATTATTTGTATATTGCAGAGAGAGCTTGTTATTTGACGCTATGTTATTGAACAAGACAAATGGTAATTGATTAATTAAAGGAGCAATAATTCGATTCATAGATTCTACATAAAATAATGTAGAATCTGTACTTGGGCGTCTGGGTTTTAGTATGACAAGTTTCACGTATCAGCAGGCTTTAGTGTATGCAGAAAAAACAAAAAACAGTTGGTACGGAGAGCAACAAAAGGAAACTGACACTGATTTACTCAGCTCTATGAAACGATATCAGCATGTAAGTGGAGACATCACCAATAAGCTAATTCACATCACTCTTTCAGGACACTAAATCTTACATCTGCTGTCTGCAATTAGCAGCTTATTTGGCCCACAGAGAATCTACTGTTGCTAATACAGCTGCAGTAATTCAGTGTGAAAAACAGTGAAGTGTGGTAAGGCGCTTTCAGTGTGTGATTAAATGCACGATTAAGCTTTTTCCTCCGCAGTACAAACAAGAACATGACACTTGATAACATAAGGGTAGTGTGCGTCAGTAACGCGTTTACCTGGATGACTCAAGAACAAAACTAAAAGTGGATTAAACACAACAAGTGTTGTTTGGGGATTTACAAGGTCAATGAGAGATCTTGAAATTAGTGAAAAACAGAGCTCAGCATGTGATAATAGACCAAATACTAACAATTTTAAAGCTCCTGTGAGCTTGCCTGTTTTCACAAATGCACTCATGAAAATATCTAGATAATTTCAGGAGGACTTCTCCGAGTCCAGATATTCTCCTGATGTGGCTGTTCATGTATGCACCACACAGCAGGAAACTATAGCTATAAGACGGGAGGGGGAGGCAGGGGATCTGCTCAGGTAAGACATGACATAAATAAAATGATGTGGAAGTAGTAGTGAACGAAGCAAAAGAGTACCCTATACAATACTACAATGAGAATATCTGCCTTTATATCACTGACTCCAGTCACAGTTTATAAACGTCACCACCCTCTCCTACTGGCTCGAGGTGAATCCTCCAGATGATATCCTGCTGCGTAGGGTCTGGCAGGAGAAATTCTGGGTAAAGTCCGAGTGAAAAATGTAGCTGTTTCCCAACTTGAATCATTCTCTACGTATGTCTACTTAAAACTTGAACTTATCGGTTGCTTTTGAAAATCTTCTGGTGCATATGAATGTTCAGGAGTATCTTTATTTTATCTGTGAAAATGATAATGAACTTCTTGTACATTTTCCCTCCTATTACACGGCTACTCTCTAAAGAAAACAATAATTCAACACCACATTTTTAATTGGTTTAAATGGGTTTAAAAAAATAATTGTGGGTGTTGATGGCCTAGCAGTATACGTATGTAAGCTTTTTGTACCCCAAGCGGGCGGCCCGGGTTCAAGTCTGTTCCTGCGTGTCATTACCCCCCCTATGTCCCCTATTTCCTTCTCTATCCACTGTCCTATCTAAATCAGACAAAATCCCCCCAAAATAAACCTTTAAAAAAATAATCACACTTCTTCTGTTTAGGAAATATTCCAATAGAATATATGGTTGTAACCACTTTGATTTGAAGGGTAAACTCTGCAGCATTATTAAATTAAATTAAACCTTTTCAGTGGAAACTGTTAAATATTTCATGACAGTTATTAGTGGAGTGTGTCGCTCTTTGTGAATATTGAAGCCCCCTCTCCTCCGTTTCCTTCCTCTTGCCTCTCTTTCCCCCGGCAGCAGTGAATCTTTGTGTGCATTTGCTGGGATTGGAGGCAGCCTTTCCTTATCTCTACTATCAGGAGCAGCACGGGCAGGCGCTGAAAGAGTCAGAATGGATAATGCAATTGTCGGAAAAAAACCACAGTCCCTTTTTACGTCATCAGCAGGGAGAGAGAGGAGGAACACGAAGACTCAACACATTCATAAAACATTCATTCAGCACGTCACTGTGCTGGAGGGTGGCCACATGCTGTGAATGAAGATGTCAGAGACAGATTACGGGGTTAGTAGGGCTACAGAAGTATTCATATCAAGTAACTTACTCTGAGTTTAGCTAAATTCTAAAGACATGACACAAAGGAGGATCAGCTTTTACGACATCAGATCACTAATGTATTGTGACTCACTGATTTGACCGCTGTCGTTAAGACCTTGAGGGCCTCGGCCTTAAATGAAGCTCACATATCAAGATAACCTCTCTTGTGCTTTAGGTCAATCTGTTTTAAGGTCTTGTGCAGGCAGGGTTTGTGTGCACAATTGTTTGTGAGTATAGTGTTGCCCTTGCCATAATGTTGGTCCATTACTGTCCACGTGCTGGCCCTAGGGCACGAGGACACACTGAGACATAAAACAACAGCCACCTCATTTAATCAGGAGTCTTAATCTTATTTTAGAAAGGAGCAAAAAATAGCAAGAGTAAATATAACCCACTTCCAAGAAACGAAGAACAAGTTGGGTTGTTCATGTGTTGTTGTTGTTGTTGTTGTTGTTGTTGTTGTTGTTGTGGCTAAGCTAACCATGTGGCTATTAAGATGGAGATGAAACTGTATTAACAAGTAATAAATAGATTTCAATAAAATGAATCCCCAGAAAATTAACCCTAATATATTTGTTGACACGTTTACAAAGACTTGAGTATCACGATTTTTATAAGGTTTTTATATACAGTTTTTGTGCATTTATCATATCTCGATTTCAGAAAAACTGGGATAAGCCCTTCTAATATTCAAGTCTGTGGTGACTGAAGAAACAGTACGTACGCAATAAGCCACATTGGTCTCATTTTCTCAGATTAAAATAAACATCACAGGAGTCTGCGCAAATAAGATACACTGATCAGAAACTGTTAAATAGTACTAAACATGTATACAGGGGTATGAATAACCAGGTTTCTCTGTGTGCCACACCATATCATGAATATGATCAAACTGAAGTCCATGTTAACGCACTCATTGATGGTTCCCAGTGGATAAATCCCACCATGAGGTGAACATTTGTGGTTTTCGACCAAAAGAAGGAATCTTCATGAAACTGGAATAAATATGTGCTCCCCTGAGAATGACTTGAAATCACTTTTATGAACGTTCATTTCTTTACTAGTACCACAAACTTAATCCATAAATGATGATTTTCCCATCAACCTCTGCTGTACTTTGAGTTATGAAGATGTCAACCAAAGTTAGCTTGCTGGGTGAGCATGTTAGCATGTTAGCAATGGTATCTAGAGCTGTTAGCATTGGTCCTGTTTCCTGCTTTCTGTCTCTGTGCTGATCTTTATTTTTACATGTCTTCCTGATGTCTACCTTGAAAAACACAGAAGCCCTTATTGAAGCCTTACTTTGCAGAAGATTCAACAGCTGCATTTTACAAGAAATGCCAGTTGTTATGCTTGGGTGCATGGTGAAGCAAATATTAAGGCTTCTGTGAAACATGAAGATGAACATCTGGATTGTAGTTCAAACAACAGATGGTCATCCGCTTGCTTCTGTTTTGGAAAAAGTAAGCAAGCTTGCTTATTCACTGAACACATTAGGATGCAATGAGGCAAAGAGTCTACCAAACATGATTTTGGATTTTGTAACTTTTTTAAGCTAAAATGTAACAAAGTACAATCATTCACACTCAGTGACTTTAAGGCACACTATCTGTGTTAAAGAGAAGCTCCAACTATATAAGACATGCTAATAATATATCATATACAGTACTGGAGTGTACTTGTTCATGAAGAGTTATAGCCTACTGATGGGCTAGCTGGCATAAAACCAGTGTTGCTTGTATGGCTGAAACACTTTTGTAAAAACGGTCCCATTGGTGTGCATCACACTGACACACTCTCCCACTGGCCTGCTGGCCTGTCATTTCAGTAAGAGTGCAACTGCATGTGTGAAAAGCTGTTTTTGTCTCGTGAAGCAGTGGTGAAGCCAGGTGGTCCTCACACAAAAAGCACAACCAGATTCACAGGGAAGATGGACAAATCAAGAAAGAGATACGCTGGGTGTATGATGTGTCTGTCATGTAAACGCCTTAACTGCAAGAATCAGAGAGAGGGAGAAGGAGTGCACAGATACACATGTACAGCGCAGAAGCAAACAAAAACAGGTCATTTGATTAGAAAGCCTAGCATATTATTACTCCTGTGATGGCAATGAAGCACACTTCAGTCTGCAGTCTCTGTCCACAGTGACACAGAGTGACAGCTGTCTCATATGAACAAGTCCTGTCCAGGTTCAGAACGTTTTGGTAGATCTGTGCAGATGCCAGATGGGCACTTCATGTCAACACTGCTGACATATTCGCTTGTTTGTGTCGCTGTGAATGGCATCTAAATCTTAGATCAGGGCAGAACCAGATATATTTAGGAGGACCAGCCAGTCACAGATCATAGCCAAACAGTTTGAAAATCAGCTAATTCAAGTAACGTACCGGTTAGTTGGTGCAGGGCTAATTTTAAGGGACATACCACAAATAATGATCATGTAAGAATGCATTTTCAAGTTATTTGTTGTCTGTTTCACAACTTCATTATTTTTTATTTACTCTCATTACTCTAATTACTGAAAAGCACCAAATGACTCAGCAAAAATAGTTCATGAACATAGTGTAGAATTAAGCCACTATATATCCAATCTCCCTTAGAGTTGGTGGGGACCAAAACTGAGCTGAAGGGTTGACTATTAACCAGCTGGAAAGAGTCAGAGCTCAAAAAATCAAGCTAACAATGCGACACATGATCAATGTGTTCAAAGTAGCTACAGTAGCTAGTTACTACAAACAGAAAGCGAGTCGTGCTGCCTGACTCGGCAGGTAACTAGTTAAGGTTAATTAAGGAGTCTTTCAATCAAACCAGAACTCCACAAGGTTTATTTATTGAACGGTATACCAACGCTTTCTTTGAATGCATGATTATGACCTCATGATGGAGAAAAGTTATTTATAAAAAAGGGCGCTGCCAGTCTAGTGTTCGTTGCACAAATTCTCATGTTTCTGGCGTCAGGTCGCATGCTTTGGGTGATGGTGTTGACTGCACAAGCAGTGGGTGTCAACATTTTATATCGGTCTATTGGTCACACAGGTATATAGGACGCAAGCGACGTTTAAAGGGGTCATATTATGTCCTTTTTGGGGTTCACATATTTAATTTATGTGCCTACTAAAGTACGTTCACAATCGCTCATGTTCAAAAAACGTGTCTGTTTTCATGTACTGCCGCTCCATACACCAGCTCGCTTCTGACTCTGTCTGCAACGCTTGTAGTGCCCACATTCCAGGGTCCCCATGTGTTCCAAGTCTGATCTGATTGGTCGGCTGATTTGCTCTGTCGTAATTGGTCAGTCTCTCTGCACGCTTCTCGGAAATGTCAAATTTTGTATTTTACGATAGATTCATGTCCTCTGCACTCCAAAGACTAATACATTACTATTACATTACAAGACTTATCGTAGGTTTTAATTTGTCATCATTTTTAACATTTTGTCTGCAATCATTTGCATTATTGAAATACATGTGAATGAGAAAATAACTGATTGAGTGATTGAAAGCTGTCAAGTTTGGTATACTCAGAGCATGAAGGAGCAGATTTTTTTTAATATAAATTTCATAAAAACAAAGAAAAAAAATCAGAAGTTACTGTATCAAAGTCCAAAGCAAGGATGAAAAAATATTAAGACAAAAATCAACAAAACAACAAGGTCCAGCAAAAAGGGTAAAAACACAAATAGAGCAATGTTGAAACATCCACACAAGGTGTCAATTTTGGGGGGTTTAATTGGAGACAGAGGAGACAACCGGAGCCCAGGTTAAAAAAATTCAGGGTGGTCAATACAATCAAACAAGTGAGGAAATAGAAGCAACAGGTGAAGGAGGAATGAATGACAAAATATTACATATTTTTACTGAACAACATAAATACAGAACTAAACAGCTGAAACATGACAAAATCTTATTATGTAATAATTTAGTATTTTTCTTGTTTGGAATTAGAATATTATTTCCTCAGAGAAATTTAAAGTATATTTTATTGTAGGGGGGAAAGAACTGTTTCCTTACTGAAAGGCATGTATTAACAAACTCCTCCTCTCTGCTGTGAAGAAGAGTATAGATTAAGTCTCCCCACAAACAAGCCACTGAGACTAATGCAGTATTGTAATTGATGATTCCGCTAACACATGACATGGTGCCATGCTAAATGAGGGTCAGCGATGTTTCTGAAGTAATTCTCTCTGTAATTAGAGCTAGCTGCAGAGGAAGGTGAAGCCTTCAGGTCGTCCTGATAAATCATTCATACTCAGACTTTAGCAGAGAATATACTGATGAAAAATAATATCACGGATGCATTAAGTTTAAAGTACCTCTATTTTTTTTTTTTTTAGTTAAATGCATGGCTAATGTTGCTTTTACAGTAAGGGCAGTTAGACCTGCCTTTTACTTACTTACTCACTTTAGATCAAGTCTGGCGTGTTGCTCTAGTGCATTTCTGTAATAAAGGTGACATGATGCATGAAACCAAAGGGAACCACTGACAAATAGAGCAGATTAACTCTGGTGTCTCCTCAAATTTATTACAGCCAAAAGGCTAAACTAGACCTTGAAATCTCCCTGTGTGTGCGTGCGTGCGTGCGTGCGTGTGTGTGTGTGTGTGTTTACAGTATGAAGGAAACTGAGGGAGAAATGTGATGGATACAGTTGTATCAGGATGAGTAACGGTGTAGAGTAGTGGCATGCAGCCAGGATAGATATCCCTGCAGGGAATGGTGCAGACGAGTGATGCATACTGATTGGTATTGACATATTGATTGATACAGATACTCCGAGGCTCCCTCTGCTTTCATTTCTTCCAAAACAGGTGACAGGACCTGTGATCTGTGTTTAAAGGGAAGCTGTAGCCACAAAGGAATCGTACTGGACAGCAATAGATTTAAGTGCAGGTCACAGTGCGGGTGGCTCATGGAAACAATCCATCTGTGTTTAAGCAAGGAAGTGGTTCTCTTTAGTGCTGAAGCACATTCACAAAGACTCCTCTCTCTCTCTCTTACTGTGTGTGTGTGTGTGTGTGTGTGTGTGTGTGTGTGTGTGTGTGCGTGCATGCGTGCTGCTAATTCGTACCTTGTCACATTGTTCCTTTAAAGAAAATGTCACCCAGTCAACCAGAGCTCTGGAAGGACCATTATTCACTAACAACAGTGACAAATAAACCGAGTCCGACACTCTTTTCTGGAGAGATACTGCGCTGAAGAGACATCATTCATTAAGCTGTAAAAACAACACAACCTGCTTGTATACCTGTATTATTACACTGATAAATATGTGGGTCTTAACATCTTTGTCAATCAAACATGCTTTCAAGTGTAATTTGTATTCTTTTGAAGTTTCAGGTTTAATAGTTTAATTAGATGTAACAATCTACATGCAAGGCATTAAACTGAACTATACACACTGAAATGAATTCATTTAATCTGCTTGTAAAAAAAAAAAAGTGATTAATTTGACCTATTTAAGAATAAGTGAGAAAGTTCAATCCATAGGCTACTCAACTCACACATCAATCACTACCAGTTATCTGCCATTATAAACATGTCAGATCAGCTGAATGGTTAAACAACACATGTGTTCCTGTAGGTAAGTATTATTCACTTGTGTTTATCTTGGCACCATTCTCAAGGACAGCTCTCTTTTAACTGAAACTGAAAACTACTTTCCAATGATCTTTCCAACTAACGTTTAAGACAGCTATCAGAAGCTTTTATCTCTACATTACAATTTGTGGAGATTTAAATTGAAGCACTACCTATTAGTTAGACTCTTGAAACAACAAAACACATAACTAAGAGGATATATAATCTGTATGGAAGCAAATAAAGGAATTTTGCGCACACAAACATAAAACACATGGGTAACAAATAATAATTAGCCTATTTATCAAACATAAGGTGTTGGGCCACCGAGGACAGTAAGAGCAGCTTTAACGCTCCTAAGCAGATATTCTCCCGCCCCATGAAATGCTACACAGGGGAAGAAACACCATCCTTACTAAATGAAAACCGTTCATTTGGTGTTTTTATGAAGGTTGTTATGAGAGACTCATTTTGATTCACATCACATTTTCATATAATCCGAGACATTTGCTGGAGCTCTGAATGTTTCTCCTGGTAAAGAGGATTTGTAAAATGTCTCATTTCATACAAAAAATAAAGAGCAAACTTTGTCAGATCAAAGGAGCTACAAGCTGTGTTCCACTTCTTTCTCACTTGACAACATGCACATACACGTGTTCATGATTCTTCCTTTCCAGGAACAGGCATTTCTTTGAGCCAATTTACATCAAATCCAGAGTTTGAGTAAGTACAAACTCTGCGTTCTAAACCCGTGCAGAGCAACAGCTGCTTCCTCCTTACAAACCGTTATATTTCACCTCATCTGATGGGACATTCAATCCCTGGTTGAACATGAACAGTATATTCAAAAACACACCTTGTGAAAAGTGGACTGAAACAGCTTCTGCTGTGATTCGGAACTGGATAAAAAAAATGGACTGCAGTTCTATGCAGGTATGGTTAGACTTTCAACAAAAGGTACTATTGTTATGAAATCAAACTCTTGTACATGTGTCATTTTGCCAACACAGGAAATGAAATACCTCCCACTCTGAACTCCTCTGCTTCCACCTCCTTCTTAAAACCTGTCCTTCATCCTGTCAGTGTGTCACATCACTCAGCCTTAGCTTTTGGTGCCTGTCAACATGCTGAGGAAAGCCATAACTTCATGAGGAATGTTACCCTTTGCTTTTAAAAGATGAATAATTCAGCATATTTGCAAACTATTTTTTACATTTTTATTTCTTATATCTGTGTAAGACAGCCATGTACTGTAAGACCAAAGAGCTGGTGGATGATTGATGTTATTAATTTTGCACCCCTAACACATCACATGCAGCAGGTGAGCATATGAGAGAGAGAGAGAGAGAGAGAGAGAGAGAGAGAGAGAGAGAGATGTCCTCTGTCCATCATAAGTCTCTCCTGTAATGCATTGGTTGCAGTGCAATGTCTCAGGATTTAATGATACAGTAGGCTTGGGAACCACTGATTTAGAATAACAATTTAGCATGCACCGTGTGATATAGGTTCAAGATAACATGTCATTTGACCCAACTTTATAGCCTATAGCTCTTCTCTTACTGCTACTGTACATTTTAGAAACTAGGTCTTTAAATGAGACCGACTCAATATCTATCTACATTCATTTTTCTTTGTTTGACCCTAACCCTAATTTTCTGGCTTCAATACCTTTGATCAACTGTTGTTTTTTGTTGCCTGTCCTGCTTCTCTGGATAAGTTCACTGTGAAGGCACAGCAGCACAGGGAGGGCCAGTCCATAATGAAGTTGTTACATGCTGCCACCATGTGGCCTTTCTCATAAACTTACTCACACAAGCGTTCAACACACAGCATCGGGGACCACAGCAGAGCTTTCTTGTGAGGGGCATTTTAAATCCCTGAGAGTCGGTCTGTGGAATTCAGTTTGCATGCATTAAATAAGTCATGCTTATGCACTGTGCAGTCTTCAGTGTGATGTTTAGGATCCCTTCACATAGCGGATAGATGGCTGCAGGGCCTTTACTGTATACTGTATGTGCAAATTTCAGCATTTTTAGTGTTTTGACAAGTTTCTACAGTTACATAAAACAAACAAGTAATAAGGTCTTCGTTAGTGTTCATTAGTGTTTATTATTTACAAGGATCTGTGCAAGCGAAGCCAAAGTGGAGGGTATAAAGATGTAAAAAGCAGCTTTGCAACTGTAATAGGATCAGCCCCCTCGTACTTCCACTCACATCAGACTTCATTACTGCTTCCTGTGAGCAGGATTACCCTGCCTGTAGATGATGCATATATGCGTTTTGCTGACGCATGCATTCAATTCCAGAGAAATGCATGTGCCCAATTCCTACCTTTCTCTATATAGAACAAATCTGACTTTCCTATAGCTGTGTCGACTCTTTTTCTATGATAAATCCTTTTCATGATCAATTTCTCACTCAAAATATGCAGCAAAAGCTTTGTTTCAATAATTGCAGTTCCGTCAAAAAAGGTACCCAAGACAGCAGCAAAATTGAACCATGAACCTTTTCTTTAAAAAGTACAAATACTTAAAGACATTTTTTTTTTTGCACCTTTTTTTCTCCTGCTTCCTTGATAATTTCATTATTGCTTCCCTAGCGGTGTACCTCCCTCGATCCCTCAGTTGTTGTGAATCCTCTTAGAGGTGGATTATGGGACTAAGATGTCTGCAATGAGAGCGAGAGCGAGGGAAAGAGAGAGCATGAGGAATACAGACTGAAAGAGAGAGCCAGAAAGGAAAAAAAAGGGAGAAGGAGAAGAAGAAAATGGAGGGAACCCCTCAGCCTGAAATGGGCCAGGAACGGGGTAGTAGATGGTCTGTAATCAGGGTATGTACAACAGAATGAAAAAGTATATATGAGCAGCATAGTGCATAGTTCACATTTTATGGCTTTACAGATACTAAAAACTGTTTATTGCATGTTTGTTATGTTTCCTGTTGAGTGTTCATGTGACTAAGTTAGAAAGATAGAAAACTCAAATTCTGAGTGTGGCTCATTTGACTTGGGCACGCTTGTTTGTGTGTTTAGCCAGTTACCTGAGGACAAACTAGACTAATGTGATAGACTGAGGGCGTCACCTTCTTCCTAATTAATCTCACGTCCCAAATATTGTGTCAGGTTTGACAGGGTGAAGAAGCATGACTGTATGGGCGAAAAGGTGTCTATGTTTCTCTCTTTTTTCCCCAGGGAGAAGCAGCAGAGCCTCACATGGTGAAGCACACACGCCCGTGTCCCACCCCCTCTCTCACTGACACAGCAGGAACAGAGTAACCAGATGCAGATATGTCTCTCCTGTCTCAAGGAGGCCCTCCCAGGTGGGGCTTGTGCTCTGCTCTTTGTTTCCTCATCGTGTTGCTTCCAGAAGCCAAAGCTGACTTCCAGAACACAACCACTCAGCGCAACGGTGGGGGAGCTCAGTGTGGGGAGTATACTAACCAGGTGATCACACTCTGAATACTCGACGAACAGTTTACCTCCTTGTGTTTTCACCTTTAACTCCAGAGATGGGACAGCTTTTTGAAAGAGCATCTCAGCTCTGCAGTAAACAAGTTTCATAAAAGAGAAAAAAGTGCCTTTATGAATGTAGTCAAATATATGTTAAACTACTCAGAGTACAGAATTAATAGGGATATGTCCTCGTATACACTTATACTATACAAATGTGTTATACTGATTAATCAAATATAATTTCAATTTGCAACTAGATGTATTCTGATGTAGTTTGGTGGCTCAGTCCAATGGTTACAAACCTAGATGTCTAACCCCTCCCCCTAAGCCCTTGTGGGCCTTAGACTGTAACCTTTGGTTGGTTGAAACTATATCATTGCATCTTTCATTAATTTGTTCATGGATAATATAGTAAATCTAAATCTTAAGAAGAATAACTGTTAGTTACTTTTGTGGAGTAAAAAAGCAGATGATTTCCTTCTGCAGTGTATCTCAGCAGTACAGGAGCATCAAATTGAAATGACACAACAAGTAGCCTCAAACTACATTACAGTACCTTAGTAAATGTTATACCTTCCTACAAAACCAACAAACAAGCAGGCCTACTGCATCTGCAACTAAAACAGAAGAACCACCACACAAAAATTCACTAGTGAAAAAAATCTGGAAAGTTAGAATTATGCAAACTTTTATACGAGTGTGCAGAGAAACAGAATACGCAGCTATAGGAATGTGTTTGATTTGGTATCACTTTACTTTTTGTGTTCAAATGTCAACAATAGTGACTTCTACTGGAGCCCAGAATAGAGCCTTAAATTAGCTGTCGCAGTATAATATTGACAGCACTAGATTCCTTTATATTGTTACTGCCAAAAAAAAGGTTAGTGATGTAGGAAAATAAATGTCTGTTTGAAATGTAACGGCCATCCCTGGAGTCTTTCCACTTAATTAGAACATCTAATATTTATTAATGAATGAATTCTAGCCGCACGTATCCAGGTTGAAAATAAAGAGTTTGACCTACTAAAGTCCTCTCTGTATGTCATGTAAGAGGATGAGGTCAGCGTGTGCCTGTTTTGTAAGGACATGACATTGAAGCACTTTTTTTTTTTTGCTACCAGTCGGAAAAAAATTCATGCAATTAAAACTTTGTTCTAAAAGTTGATTCCTGAATCTCCTAACAGGTGATGGATGACGGGATGTGTCGCCTGGTGGCCACGCTGCCGCAGCTGAACGAGCAGAAGTGCCCTGACATGTTCCGTTGCTCGGACGAGGTTTCCTACTGGCTGAACGAGAACGAGGAGAGGAAGCAGCAGATTGTGACACTGAAGGAGACCATCTCTGAGCTGCAGGAGGAGCTGAGGAACCATCGCCACCGCATCAAAGTCCTCGAGCTGCAGGTGACACTTTACATATCGACTTAGCAGACCTGGGTCAACTTTCAGCAACAATCCTTTCAACTGCTTTGAGTGCTTGCTTTAGGGCTCACTGGGTGTTGTGGCAATGTGACAGCTACTTGGAACAGACTGAACATGAAAACAGCTCACTTATTTGGACAGTAAACTTGGTGTTTTCTCTGTCTGTGGCACTAAATCTATCCTTTAGGGGGGAAACTTTAAATCACTTTTTTAATACTTTCCCTGCCCCATCTTTTTTTAGTTTAAAGCCAGTGAAACATTAACGTTTTTCAGGGGGTCAAACAGCTGACTCATACCCTGACTTCCTGTTTGCATTTTGGCGCCATGATCTAGTCGAGAAAACACATTACATTAGTTGTGCAGGGTTCTGCAGTGTAACGTCATGACTGGTCATCAAGCTGGCTTCCCCCCAACATGTCCTTGACCTCAGTTGCTAACAGGATTAGCCTCCTACTCCTCCACGTGTTGCCTCATGCATCTCAGGCAGTGATCTATATGCAAAACACACCCAGCTGGACCAAAGTTGGCCAGTGGAAAGGGTTCATGTGTCGAACACGAGAGCAGGAAGTGCTCCAGGGTTTGTGTGTTAATGAGTGTTAATGTTATCCTCAATGTCCAGGCTAGGAATAGAGCACATACTGAAGAGTCCAGCTTTGAGTTTGAGAAGAGAAGGCCCATTCTATTTCCCCAAAGAGCCTCAGGAGAGGTTCCATGTTTTACTTTGTATGCATCGAGAAAGACTAAAAAAACTCAGCGTTCATTTGTATGTGTATTGAGCTGCCAAGTTAAAGACAATAGAATAAAAACTACAAAGATCGATTCATAAGCAGCATTTAAGCCAGGGTATATTGATTTGGGGCGCTATGGGCTCTATGTTTAACAGATTTACAAAATGCCTCAGCTGTGAGTAAAAGCAGCTACAGCTAATCTAGGTTTTTTTAATAGGGGTGTGCATCTCTCTTTTCATAGGCTATCTGATTCAAAGGCTATGATTCATTAAAATATGGAATAATTCACTCCGTTTATTATTTGATTCAGTACATTTTGATTAAATCGCATGCCACTTGATTATGGAATCTCCCTGTTTTTTTTACTTTATGAAACATGAGACAGAAGACTAGGCCTCCTGTATGAAGTATTTTAGCATCATGTATATGGACTAAAGTCATTATCACACAGCCACGTCTGACTTTTACGGTTAGTCAGAGGGAGAAATATGATTTTTGCACTTTAAAATCAAGATTGTTTACTGTTTTAGATCAGTTCATCTTTACAGCCAGATTAAAATAAAAAATCAGATTCATTAAATGTAACTATGCAAAACACAACACTAGAACACAACTTCAGCCAGCCAGCAGCTAACATTAGCTTGAGGCGCACAGCACCACTTCATCCACTTTTTCTCACAGTGTGGCACGGTCCATAATCAGCTGATTAGCACAGATTAATTGTATCTTAGTAAAACTATTCGTAACTTGTTGTAATGTCTACGCTAGAAACTGTGCTAGTGATGTTTGTTCAAAACATGCAACATGGAATCTGTACCGTTCCCAAGCACGTTTGAACAATTAAGTCCAGTTTGTTTGACTCGTGTGAGTGCTTTGTAGCGTGGCACGGTTGAAAGCCTGGTGTGGTTGCTCATGAAAGAGCTAAAGCACAAGCACGGGCGTAATCGTTAGCCGCATTGCAAAATCGAGAAATTCAGGAGTGTTAGAGGGACTCATGAGACCAAAACAACTTAAAATAAGCCACAAAGTCAGTAAAGTTGCAGTCATGTTCTCTGGGTTGTGTTCCATTGTGCTGACCCTGAGGACACGCTTACTTGTGAACCAAAGGACGCGTCATGATGCCGTGAAGTGATGCATGTGTTGTACTATGACATAGTGACGTATTGCAAGAGGAAACCATGCTGAGGCTAGGCCAGCAAGGGAATGGGGAGGGGGGGGGGGGGGGCATCGTGCACGGTACAGGGCAACTGGTCCTAGTGTGGGTGAGCCTTTTGGACTTTCAAAAATACAAGTGAAATGTTTCAACAAGTAGAAAAGGTCAACGTTCATCATCATTTGCGTCACTGGCACATCATAACAAAACTGCAGAACATGATTTTATACATTCTTATGGTCTTCTTAGCACATTTTGGCCAATGTATTAAGTGATGTAAAAAAAAAAAAGTAAGAAGAAAAAACAGATCTCACATTGTTTTTCTTTTTTGTCTGTGCTTGTGTGATTGGGTACTTACATGTCTGGGACAGAGTGAAGAGAGGAACCACTTGAATATTTCTTTGGAGCAGCGTTTTCATGAGCTGGAGATTCACTATGTTGAAGCAACCACCCTGCTGCATCTACAGGGCACTTTGATCCTAGACCTCCAGGTAAGAAACACTGTGACACTTTTTCTTTTAGGCAAGTAACAGTGTTACAACAATTTTATTTCACAGAGGATTTTTTTCTACAGCAACGTAAACCTGAGAGTAAATAACGTTGTTGCTAGCTGTTAAGGAATTATGAAGGAATAAAAACATGAAAATGTATGTGCACTGGTTGGTATTCAATAACTTCCCTTCATTTTACTTTAGAGCGAGCTCCAAAATCTGACACTCATGGTGGACAGAGTGAAAAGAAGCCCTGGTTGCATGGTCAACATCGTCCGACCCAACTCTCTGATGAATACTCAAGAAGCATCACACCCAGGTATGCTCACAGACACATGCACATCAAATACTACAATCACCCAGCAGAGGGCACCAAGCTCAAGGTTCCTCCTACTCATTCATGTCTCACGTTTCCTTCCTTCAGAGCTTCATCATGTTAGGAACTGTCCCATTGACTGTGCTTCCATCTACTACAATGGAGTGAGGAGGTCAGGTCTTTACACAGTGGTGCCATCACTCGCAGGCATGCCTGTGGAGGTCTACTGTGATATGGACACAGAGGGTGAGTCACATGGTAGAACGTTGGTTAAGCACTGATTGAATTTTGGCAGGATTTTCCAAAGCTAGAGCCAACGTGTTGGCCAAAATTCAATCAAGTTTCATGTTATTAAACTCTGCAGGTGTGCCGTGCAGTGTCCCTGAATTCTGCCTTGGCCAAATGGAAACGATATCATCTGATCCAATACGATACAATAATGAAACCTCTATGTCTGTGTGTAAAACAAAACAATACAATACAGTAGGAAGAATTATAAAAAAAACAATGACAACTCAAAGAAAATTATACTGAACAACTGATATTATACTGCATGAAACAATGCAATATAAGATAAGATAATACTTGATCCCCAGTGGGGACATTCAAGTTTTGCAGCAGTAAAAGACAAGAAGAAGAGCATGCATATGAGTACAAATAAAATAAGAATATATAGGAATCAAATAAAAATAAAGATAAATGTACTGTTTACAACTATTGTAAGTAATAATTCAGTAAACTATAAACTAATTAAAATCTTAACTATACACTAAAAATTATACAGGACATTGAGACATATTTAGTGGCAAGTTGAATTTAAAGTAAGTAATTTAATTTGGTAAGATAGGCACTATAAGATAGGATACCCTATCATGTAACATACAATAATGTATACAAACCTGTCCAACATGATACTATTTGATAGGAAACAACATTATAGAAAGAAAATCTATATAAAAGGATCCAATACCATATGGTATACAATTAGAATTGATATAATTCTATAAAAAAAGCACACACTAATGAATGAAAAAACACAATATAGGGGATATATGATATGACACTTTAAGATCATGTTACTATACAACACTGTCCAATAAACCACACGATGGGACACTGTACTTTATCATACAGACCTACATAACTGTGTGATCAGATACATAACTTAATGATAGGAAACGATCCTGAACAATACTGAATGGTAAAATATGTTTATATATGAGGCAATTATATGTTAGGATCCAACAGAATAGGACCATTCTTTACAATATGATACTATGTGTTTCAAGTATCATAACCTATATGACATTACATAGGCTCACCCTTAAGGTGCAATGCCTTCTTTTTGTTGCAGGGGGTGGCTGGACTGTAATCCAGCGGCGCCTGGACGGCTCAGTGAGCTTTGACCGCAGCTGGAGGGATTACAGGGACGGCTTTGGTGACCTGCAGTCAGAGTTCTGGTTGGGTAACGACCACATACACGAACTGAGCACCCAGGGAGAATACACCCTCCGCATCGACCTGGAAGACTGGAGCAACAAGCACAAACATGCCGTCTACCAGAGCTTCAGGTCGGTGTCAGAAACACATGCACAACCATCTGTATCTCTAGAATATTGTTTCCAACTCTTCTTCTTTATGTGTGTTCAGTGTGGAGGATGAAGAGCATCAGTACCGTCTCCATGTGACAGGATTCAGTGGGACAGCCCAGGACTCTTTTAGCTGGTACCATGATAAGCAGGGCTTCAGCACGCCTGACAGTGGGAACATCTGTGCTGAAATCTCCCATGGCGGCTGGTGGTACAACCAGTGCTTCTATGCCAACCTTAATGGCGTCTACTACAGAGTGAGTGCTAACAGATAAATCCCTTCACATTATTCTTTTAAAAAGTCAGAGAGAGTGTTTACAACTCCCTCATCCTGCAGGGAGGCCATTACACACCGAGAAGCCGGGGGCCGCTGGGTCCTGATGGGATCGTTTGGTACTCCTGGAAAGACTCGGATTATTACTCCCTTCGCAAAGTCAGCATGATGATCCGGCCACGCAGCTTCCGAAGCCGTTTGTCACCCTGACCTCCTGCATGAACCAGACAGGCGATAGGGACTCACAAGGGCAATCTCACGGTGACATTGAGGCGATGATGACACCCACTCATCCTTTCAATTGCAGAGGAAGTGAATGTCAATTTTGTAAACAAGAGCAACAACTCCAGCTGTAATTATGAATGACATACTTGATCTTTTTAAAACTGCTGAGTCATATTTCAGCTACATATTTTTGGGAAAAAACACTTTATAAATAGATATATTTTTCTGTCAGTCAAGGGAAGTGAGTTCTTTATTTTCTACTTGTATTTTGTACGTTTAGTTTGATACATGACGTCGGATGCACTTTTAGAAACCCAGCCAAAGGAAAGGGATGTGTGTATGATGTGTTGAAGGACTTACAGTTTTCCAGGCACATCATGGAATTTTACCGCCTACATATTTTATGCTCTGCAAGCGTTGCATGCTTATTGAATATTCATTATTCTATTATTTTGAATTTCAGCCAAGTAAGAATTTAATGTGTTATGAAATATATTTTTGAATTAAGGAGATTTTAATATTGTTACTCAAACAGTGAGGACATGAGAATATTCAGAAAATTCATATAAATATATAACCCAGAGTCCTTGACCCTTTGATTTGATTAGTGTCTAACAGAGTCAGGCACAGTGGACTGTGTATACATGCATACACTCTGTGATCTGTACAATAAAAATCCAGTATATGTGCAAAACATGGCTCAAAGAATATCATTTTTTATAAAAAAAGAAGCATCTCAAGTGAAAGGAAATTTCTGACTGACATGAAGAAACAACTTGATAATTCTTATAAAGAAAACGCCTTTGTTTATCTGTGGCATCCAGAAAGTGATGCTCAGATTCAAATGACTTAACGCTTGGGTTACCAAAGACCTTCAGCCCATTGGCAGGTCAGTGTGGATATAGCAGGCATGTGTTGGGAAGAGGTGAAGTCTATAGGGCAAAAATGAGAGAAAAAAGTTGCAGATGTATACTCAGATATCTTTACACTAGAACACAACCTAATAATGAAAAAAAAAACCCTGATGTTTTACAAGGTATTTAAGGCAGAGTAAAAGGCTGTTATTAACTGCAAAAGATCACTTTAATGATCCTAAATAATGCTCTAAATACGGCAGTGATCAAACACTCTAAAATAACTAAAAAGATAACGCATGTGTCGTCTGGGGTGTAAGGTCTTCCTGACTGGCTACTTTATGTGGCTGACACATCCAGATGCACCTAATTGGAGCGCGAGCTGGAACGTGAGGTAAAAGAGCTCTTTCACTTCCTCCACAAACACACTCTTTGACCATTCGCACAGCCTGCCGACTCATTCTCATTCCTATCCATCTCTACGCAGAGAGCCTGCCGAAGTGAATAAGGGCTTTACTGTGAGCGCAGTCAGAGAGAGAGAGAGAGTAGTAGTGTGTTGTTGTTGTACACTCTGAGCCTGCAAGCTTAGAAGAAGTGGTTGCTTTCACACACACTCACACAAAGAGATAAATAAAGTCCCAGATGAGTACAAATCATTGTTTAATAAATCAAACAGAAATTTTGCTCCTCTTTGAGTTACACTGTATTGCAAATACTTCTATACATAAAATAGTATCTGAGTGACAAGAAGCACCTGATAGCTCATATAGAATATATATATAAATGTATATTTTTTTCATACTTCAAGTGATAAGAAAACAAAGGGTGTAGAAGATTAGAGACTGATTGAAAAGTGGGCAGTGAAAAGCGAAAGTTAAACTGCATACGTGACATAATCCATGTCTCCACCCTAAACTCTCCTTATAGTATAAATTCTTACATTAAACATTGATACTACGCCTTCATATAGAACAACATCTGGTTGTAAAAAAAAGGACAAATATTCTTCAGGAGAACCGGCAGGACAGAAATCATGTTTGGTAATGAAATAGCCCCAGCTTTGAGTATCCGACATTTTTTGTCTTCTCTTCTGAAATGTAAACTACAGTGTCACGGTACACAGGCTGGGGATGGCAAAAAACCAAGTCAATGATTTCAAATTTTTCCCTCAAAGGGATAAGGCACGCGTGCAAGACAAGGAAAGGGTGGTGCTTCCTGTTAGCTTTTGAAGAAGTGCAGAAAAGAAAAGAGGGGGCTAAGGACTGCCAGCAGTTTACATACAGAGGATACACACTGTTGCAAGAATTAAAAGAGCACTTACTGAAGATGTTTGGGGTCTAAAATGTTAATGATACTTACTTGGAGACAAAAATAACCCAAACGGGAATAAAATTAGTTCACGAAAAGACTCTTGAGAGAGCCCTTGTTTTTTTTGTCAATGCTGCATCTGGAAATCCTCCCCTGTGCTCGAGGAGAGCATGGCTTTGGTTTTTGGTGTCTGTGTGTTTTGCATGATGTGTAAATCCTCTCCTTTACTTTCGTTTTAACATAAAGATCATAACCTGCCAATATTGCTTAGATATAATGCAAGAGTGTGCATATTTGCATTAAGTGTTTGCAACACATTAAAGAACTCTGGGTTTGACTCACATCCATACACTGTGATTTAGATGTTTACTTCCTTCATCTCAAGCTGCAGGTATTGGGCAGAAGAAAGAGGGTTGGTTAATATTGTGTCTTGCTCTTTTATCATTGCTGGCCCTTCTTGTTTCAGCTGCTGCACATGCTCTTCTGCTGTCCATAAACATCTGAGAGCAACAGATAACAAGGGCAGTAGAGGAAGAGATGAGGTACGTATGAGAGAAAAGGAGAAGTGAAATTTAATTTAAAGGGAGGGAGCAGAATGCAGAAAAGCAAAAATCTTTTGGATGTAGAGCTGTCTTTCTTTTTTTTACTCTTCTTGTCTTGTAGTGGAGACTGAAGGCAGCTGCTTTCACATCGTAGTGAACTGACCGTGTGCTTGTCTCAGTTTTTCAGCGATCTGTCGAGTTAAGAAGAAGAAAAACATGCATTATAACAAAAGCAGCAGGTGGTCATGTAATATCTGAAAGCACAATGGAGCTCACCACGTTACATAACAGACTGATTGTTACAGATTTCAGTTAACTCTGATAGATGGTGGAGAAAAAGTCTTTACCGTCTCATAAAACTTGACTTGCTCCTCCAGGTACAACTGCATGACCCTGTTGTAGTCATAGATACGGTTGCTATGGAAGTGGTTCATCTCAGCTGTGGGAAACCAGAGGGGAAGCTGTCTGAATCAGATATGGTGTTATCATGAACACAATCACTTCCATATTTCTAAGTGAGTGTTTTACCTTGTAATGTGTAAGACATGGTGCTGACTCGTTTAGCCATGGTGACTTTCTCCTGAGCGGTAATTTTACTCGTAGCTACCAGCTTGTCGCCCTCTTTCACCTTGTCTATGGCTGCCTGCAGAATGTAAAAACCTGACATCTTAACAACAGAAGTCACACATGTTCAAAACATCTTGCCTCTTCTTGACAAAGTCAGAACAGCCTTTCAGCCTCCACACTCTTAACACTCACATACCGTTACATACTGTTAGTGTACATAACAGCACATTGAAATGGAATTCAGACACAGCATACATTTGTGTTTTAAGTTCCTACCAAGTAGCAAGTATTTAAACTCTGCTTTCGGTGATTTATTGCATTAAGTTGCATTTTACACTTTGAGAATGTCACTAAAGCCTTTAATTGGCAGCAGTGCAATCCAATTAAAATCAACCAAAACATCAGGAAATCCCTGTAGCATCATTAGCAGTAACACTACTGCCGTACATACTGGTAATAGTTGTGTCTGTTGAAATGTGGATATAATTATAATATTAAGTGTAAAGAAGATATTCACAAGAGTTAACCAACATGTTTTGTAGAATGAGGTACAGTGTTTATTGTTGTTTACTGTAACTAAAAATAATTAACATCGATGTTGAATATTATTTTTCATGTTATCAACAAGGCGATGTGTAAGCTTAGCACTTAACTAATGATAATGAAGTCTAAAACTGAACTTAGTAAGTGGGTGAATCTTCAACTTCAGTATGGAGGGGGGGGGGGGTTAAGGGTATATAAATGAGACATCCCATTATATCATTTTTTTTATCAAACCTTTGAGTAACTATTTTCCTGTGTACCTTATGAACTCCAATGGTGTCTGGGAAGCATCCCAGAAGACCCTTATATTCATTGTTAGTCTCCATGAGGAAGTGGAGGTCTTTCTTGGGCTAAAAAAAAAAACAAAACAGATGGACAAAGTCAATAAAAAGATAAATGTTACCTAAACTTGGAACACAGATGGATCCAAAACAGGAAACATCACACAGGAAAAGAGTTCAGGAACACAAAAGACCTTTTTTTAAAAACAAGAACAGGGGGTTACAAGTTCAAAATAGTGTAGATAACCATTTAACCACAGGAGCCTCCAGCAGACGGTGTTTCTGCATATAGCATGTTGTATGTACATTCTGCAGTACATACATCTGGTTATATTTATATAAAACACCTACAATTGTCCCTTAACATTCAGTTAACAAGAGAAAGCTGTATGCAGCCTCTGGGGATGAATACACACTGCAATCACAGGTGAGGCTAAACTCAAGCTAATGTCCACAGGAGAGAAGGTGTCTGGAGCAGCACAAGCTTACCAGATGAATCATCCTCCTGGAAGCTGCTGGAACATCAAGAAAAAAAATGCCTAGGTTTGATTTGAGCATTGCAACGCCACACTGATCAGACTCATCAAGACAAGCCACACTTGGAAATACACGAGATAAGTTTCCCTGTGGCTTTTTCCTGATACTGATACAGACTTCACACACAGGATGCTTGGTTACAAGGGTCACTGAAACACCACATCACGGATGTACACACTGACGTAAGCAGGAAATGTTCACATACTGTCTGATGTTGTGATTATTCAGAGTGAACACGTAAAAAAAATCAGCTCCTTTGCTGTGTTTATGAGGGGAAACGAGTGCAGGTGTTCAAAACCCCCGAACAGGATCTTTGTAGAAGTTTAGGTCAATGATAATAAAATAGGTAATAACATGCAAAGTGCCTACCTGCTCTGCCACCATCTGAGCTATCTCTTCATAGGTCTTTCCGGCTGCTGTCATGGCATCAGTCAGGGTTGACTCACCTACACGAGCAAAGGGTTTCAATTGTGTCACGGCCGTGTTTCTCAATAGCTTTCTGTTTGCCAATTTGTTTCCTGACAGATTTTGCACGTAAAAAATGACAGCAACTGCATTTTGAAGGTGGTACCAAGTAAAAAGCCAATTAGCATGAAACTTAAACATGTTGGTGTACCTTGGTATCCACTGCTGGTGAAAACAGATGACAGGTTTTGGAAGGCCTTTCCGATTCGCTGGTACTCTTTTGGCAAAGCTGTGGAGATAAAAAAAAAAGAAAAAGAAGCAACATTAATAAAAAGCTGCAGTGTGAATGAAAAGTTCCTTCAGATGACGCTCAACACAATGAACCACTGTATTATATAAACAATAATTACAGCACAAAGTAAAGGGGAGTCCTCTTTGTGTAGTAAATCATTTATTTAGCCTCAGTGCTGTGTTTACTTACGGCCTGTGCATCTCTTCCAGTGCTCGTTGCCAACAGTGAGGATCTCCTTCACTCCGTCATCCATGGCTTTGGTAAACCTGCTGAACTGCTCGCATTTCTGTTCCCTGTGGACACATTTTACAAACAGTCAGGAGGTGCCAGGTAGGTCCTTTTGTAGCCAAGTGTTTCTTGTACTTGAGTATATTTGCTTCACACTCACACTTCCACAGGATCCAGGTCTTGACCTTCAGGTTCTATCGTGCAGAAAATCATGACTCCGACTGTTTCGTCTTTTTCTGCTTTTCTCTTTCCCGTCTTCCAGTCCTGCACCAAGAAGTTATATATTTGAATAAGGTCTGGACTTTAGTGACTTGACACAGCTGCTTGAGCCCAAGTAAGATCTACACATCATCAAATATTACATTTTAATAATATAAGCAGGAGCTTTCAGTCCTTGCATACATTTTTCCAAAGCACAGTGTATTCAAAACCTTCAAAAAGGGGAGAGGAATTGGAGGAGGACTCACACACCTTTTCATCCTTGTAGGTGAGGAAAGTCTGGAATACTTCACTGCTGGAAACAATCGGATGCCTGCACATCCTGGTCATCCAGCCCTGCAAACGCTCCATACGCATCTTAATAAACTCTTCCTCAAACCGTCCTGAACAGAGGGGAGGGTACAAAGAAAATGCAATGTCGATGTGAGCAATCTTTATCTTTTTTTGTATCATACATTTTGTGCAACCTGGCGCTTACCTGTCACCTGCTTGTCTGGTAAAGAGGGAATGGGGATGGCTGACCCAAATTTGTCTAGGAGCCTCTCATACAACCAATCAAAGTGCTTGTACCTGTGATTGACAGGTCGATTTGTGGTCTGCAAAACAATAGCAAGGAGTTACAGAAAATGTGAGTCAGAAGAAATAGGGCAAATCCTTTAATACATTATCATAACCTTATTGAGCATATCAACTTCAATAAACAAAACACAATTCAGACAGGGCTTTTTATCTCTAACAGACACATGAAAAAACAAGGGTCAACAAGGTTTGGATGTTATGATTTTTTTTTTTTTTTAAAGATGACGTCATTGCAGTTATCAAGTTTCAGCATAGTTCAATCCCAGACTTAAACTACTGACGGCTAAATGAACTACTGGATACTCACGTTGGGTGTGATTTGGTACTCGATGTAGCTCTTGAGGCCGTACATCTTTGAGCCTTTCTTGGGATCAGCGACCACGCAGTCGAGTTGACCTTCAGGGTAAGACCACACGGGACCAACTTCTCCAATCTGAACAAAACACATAAAGGTTTCAAAATCTGCCACTCAGCAGTTTATGGAATCGGAACGATCCAAAGAGATGGAACCATGTCCAACCATACTGTAAAACGATTTAATATACTGTAGAGAGTTTAACACCAATAACTGCAATCATATAAAGAGTACCTGGATCTACCTGTACGTGGGCTCATCATTAATTTATGTGCTATGATCATCATATTTTCAGTCGGGCAGGTGAAACTAGTGCTATAACAAGTAAACACAGCTGTCAAAAATCGTTAGGATGTTTGGAAATCACCTACATAGATCGGTAACTTTTCTTTGCTCTTGGCGAGCTGCTTGCACAGGAGGTAGAGCTCTGGACCGGACTTGGAAAACCCAGGAAACCTGCTCAAAGAAAGACAAAAACGTGATAAGTGATGCACACTCGTTCAATCTTTCATTAAGTAGCGAGGGCAGCTCCCTGTGGCTAAGACGTTTTTTTCAACTCTTGTAAATCTATGCAGCAGTGTGTTCATGACTGGTTGTCGATCATATACAAAGCTGATGCAACACACTCTCCTGCAAACAATTTCACAATGTTAAAACTGATCTACAAGTGATGGCAACACAGCAAGAGATGCAACAACGCAACGGCAAACACAGGGAGGAAGAAGACTTCTTGTCAGTAAGCGTGAATCTGAACAAAATAAGATTCAAACCGATGGTCTTTGAAGAAGGAAATCCATCCATCCCTTTTGATTTACCCCCTCTTTTTTTAAACAAGGGTTAGGGTTAGACAATGACATGACAACCGTCCTGCAGCTTACATTTTCGAAGAAGATTATTATGTTTCCTGCCAACTTCTTATAAAATACCTACTTGTTGAGGGATATTTTCATGGTCGATGCATGAGCTCCTCCTCTCTGCATCGCTCCGCCATCTCCAGATTCTGACTCGGCGTAACCTCCAGTAGACTTCACGTCATCCCATTCATCGTCCCATTCATCGTCCTCGGCTCCTGAGGGCAGATATATAACATGAGTGCATTGTTGTTGTTGTTTTATTTAGAAGTACAGAAACACTTCAGCTAAAAAGTTTACAACCCACCTCCCCAATGTGATTTTATCAGATCTGTTCATCAACCAACTCTTAAATGACTCAATTACCCATCATCAAGAGACAGCTACATGTTGCAGGAGCGTCTACCCATTGTTATCTTAAGCATATAAAAATGAAGAATATATTTGAATATCAATGTCCTTAAAATGTCTTAATTTCTAAGAGTCTCAAACTTTTTTTAATAAATTGAAAATAGGCACCTAAGCCGGACTTTGTGGTTCTAAACATCCAATTTTCATAGGTAACAGATGCAACTTGAGAACATGCAGTACTCCCATGTCAGCTGACCAAAATACATTTCATTATGTGAGTAAACAGCATGCATCTCTAACAAATGCTTAACATGTCTATCCGTACATAATGCACACGCACTTGCAATAACACGTATTTAAATGCATGAGACTCCTCAAAGGAGGGCAAAATAATCTGACTGCAAGGCACATTAACAATTCCTCCTCCTTTTACAAAGTTTGGCTAACAAGCCTGTCGGGCAGACAGAACCCAAACTCATCATTACATAATAAAAACTGAAACAAGAGTATGCAGGACGTCAACACCTTCATAATGGGATTCTAAGAATACACACACACTAATCCAGCAAGTTGCCTGAAACGTTTCAGAGGTTAGTCACACAATTTGATCTTTCACTCGTCACACAATACAGTTAATAAAATGTCAATAGCAAACTACAATGAATGATTCACAGACATGCTTTCAAGACTGTTGATGATTCCCTACAACTCTTCATAAGTATTCATTCCAGTCCACACACAAACATTAGGGAAAAAGCTCCACCAGGCGCTGAACGGGATACCTGTGTAATCGATAAGGTAAGGATACGGGTAGATGTCTTTGGCAAGAGAGAGAAAGGAAAGTCTGTTAATTCTTCTTGTCATTGCCATTTATTCCCCAAGTCTTCTTATTACAATAACAACTGGAGGATTTAAAAAACAGGTCCAGTAATCCATCCTTCTGAGTCATTGCATGAGGCTAGCTTTTCCATAGTCTGACTAAAACAGAATCCTGACATGATCGTCTGATGCCACGTGCTGGAGCATCTGTGGTAAGGAGAGGCAGACGGAGCTGAACTGCATCTGGGAAGTCACTCTACTCCACATCTGTAGGGAGCTGGGTGAACTAGTGTTTGTAAATATACCACCGGATAAGAGGGTTATTATATAACCTCAAAGTATTTGAATTAGTATCAGTTTTAGCTAGGAAACAGGAGGACATAAAACTCTGTCCTCAGTGTAAAGAATAGTTTTTCTAATGCTGTTTAATGAAGCTACCCGTAAGTGACACTTTCTAAGCTCAAAACATCACCATCCATTTCAGCTGCACTGTCTATCCAGTAACCAAAACTACAGGTTAAAAAGTAAAAAGTGTTTTGTGCCAAAAGCTCAAAACAGTGTGACCGCCCCATGCCAATGGGACATCTTCATTTATAATCTCTCTAAACTGTTTTAGCACCTCATTTTCAGCAATGCTGCCTGCTATTTCAGCACTTCAATATATACAGAAAAAAAACTAATATGATACCTAAACCAAATAGCTGGCCCTCATTTTTGAACTTAGGTTATCCTCAGGTTTTTAAAATAGCATAACTCAGTAACCTCAGTTCAATAAGAGCATAGTGATTTGAATGTGCTGACATAAGACTGTGTTTACATCATCAAACATCGTTGCTAACTAAATAGTTGTTCCTACCCGGGCCCTGGTAAGCCTGAGGGTGGCCCTGTGGTACGGAGCTCCAGGGGTCAGCAGCGCCCTTTCCAGTCTGGGTGCCCTCTGGATTGGACGCCCAGTTGTTGTTGTTGGCTCCCGCTGAAGGGTCTGCGTTCCACACCGACCAGGGATCGTTACCGTTACTAGCCTGGAAGAGACGACACAAGAAAGTGAGTGATGAAAGAAGCAGAGAAATCACAGTTGCGCTATTGGGAGTAGCGTGCCAACCAGTTTTAAGACGAGACTCTGACTTTACTCATGAAACAACATGCTTTTTCAAAACACATGATGCAGACCTGGTCTTGAGCGTGAAATCTGTTGGGATAATCAGCTGTACGGTAGCAGTGTGGCTGCTAAATGCTAGCAAACATGTGCAGAAGCTATACATTTCCAGATAGCACAAAATACTGCTTATTTGAAAAAGTCACATGCGTGTTATGTGTACACTCAAACACGGACCATTCTTAGGTCTGAGCACAATTTCTTTTCTCTGCAATACTTAAGAGCTGCATGCCATGCTTCTAAGGCATACATACTGTTTAAGACTTCCATTAAAACAGCGGAACATTGCATGCAAGAAACTGTATGTGTGCCTTTTGTAAGGTGAAATTAGCTTCATGCTAACTAAGCACTGAGGTGCCTGAACACAAAACTATTGCAGGGTCACTTAATGCAAAGAGACATAAGGACTGTGAATGAATGAGATGGGCTTTTCTTTTTTTTTTTTTTTTTTTTACAAATTGACTGCAATGACATGCAGCAAGGCATAACACTTCAACATTTCAGCATTTACCTGCAGATAAACGGGTTAACATTTTATACAGCAGCAGGTCACAGTGGCATCACACATTTCTGATTTTATTTGAGCGATTGTAATCATCACCTGGAGTACATTTTTGTCTTCTGGTCTGATTATTTGTCTGTGACATTATTGAATTATATGTGAGATAAAGAATCGTAGGCTTCACAGTGGCACTGATTCATACAACTGTGATCATTTGTAGGTGTGGATTGGTTCCATGTGGGTACAAAGTGTGTTTGTACGACAGTGCAAAGTGAGGTTGAGATCATGCTTTCTGCAGGCAGGAGGAGTAGGGGTAGGAATTTGCAAATCAGAGCAGAGGTTGCTACAGTAGGGTCAGCGATTTGGTGAGGGTGGAGGGCTTGGTTTCATGCCCCTGGCCTCCACCTCCCCTGATTTGTCGGTTACCTCATCAGGGGATGAAAGATAAGGGGAAACGGGGGTATCAGGGGTCTCCGGCTGGGGACTTAAGCCCCTAGCATCCACCTTGAGAGGAAGAAAGGGTGACATCATCACAAAGCGCCAGCAGTGAAGGTTCACACTCAGCAGGTAATGGGTTAAAGTGATGCCAGATATAAATGTGTGTGAGAGAAAAGAGCTGAGGGATGAAGGCTGACACATTTCCTGTGCCCACATTTCTACTGATCCAGCAGGACAGCTCATAGTTGAGGAACTTCCTGCCTGCTGCCTGAGATTTCACTGCGCTTATTTCCTCTTGGTTCTATTTTCTTTTAAGCTAAAACCAGAGTCCGTTACAAATGACATGGCCGTGATGAACATCTTCCACAGCAGCTGCTCTCACTTCTGCATCTCTGGGATTCGCACATGCCGAATGAACGTCAGCAAAAACACTAGTTTCACTCACTTCTGCTTTTTCTTCAACATCAGCCCACGATACAGTGTTTCGAGTGGGAGAATGCAGCCTCTCTAAATTTCCAGGAGAATGCAGCCTCTCTAAATTTCCAGGAAATTAATCAAGTCTGTACATTAATTTACCGCTCTGGTGACTTAAGGTCAGTAAACACCACACTAAAAAACTCATTTGATTTGATGCTTGTATAGGATTTAATAAACACTGTCCTTCATCCAGTGAGTCCATTACCTGGTTTTGTGCAGGTGCAGATGGGGGAGCGTAGGCATCGAAGATGGACAGATCTGGAGCGCCAACATTTCCTAAACTTGGAGTAGGTGCTGTGGGTGCTGCTGCTGCTGCTGCTGCTGCTGCTGGGAACGATGGAAACTGCAAAAGACAGAGAACAGTCCCATTAGAAGATGAAATCCAGATATTCATGTTCAATTCAATTCCTTTTAACAGGTACATTCTTCTGTGGTAACGTGATCATGTCTTTGTGACATCCCCTGGTTTTGCAACCTGGCTTTTTAATTTTCTCTGTTTATACAAGGTGGGTAGAAACCGACTGGTTGCACATTTAAATCTGCTTCCTCATTTTAAAATATGAATATGTTTGAACACATCTGGCATTCTTTTGGTTCCACAATCTTCTCTATTTTTTGCAGAACTTTTTATCCAGCAGGGTAAAGCATAACAGAAGATAGTTTTTTGAGAATCAGACTGTGCCCCTCTGGTTTTCATTAGATATTACAAAAGCTGTGAGTGAATACGTCATCATTGGGTTTTTAAGACTCTGCAACACGATCAACACCGTGCAGGGACAGCTGGGGAGGTAACTTCAGGTCAAACAAAGACACACATCTACATGAGCTTGTTAGCCAAGTGAAGCAGATGGATAATATCAACTTCTCTCTTGTTTACAAATAGTCTGCACAAACTTTTCTTTTAATCCAACTTTCTGTGCCTCTTTCTGAATGTCTTCAGAGTGAATCATATCCCCACGATGAAGTCACAGTTACAGGATAAAACTGGACACAAACACAAAAATACCCTGAAGGAGGCACATCCTGTTGTCATTTAAATTCAAAGAACGAGACAACACCGCAGGCTGCAGTCGTAGCATAAACACATCCTTTTCTAGTTCAAATATCTCACTGATAGAGACACAGAGAGCACAGTGTTTCTTATTTGTTCGCACTTCTGTCTACTTAGCACATACTGTTCAACCTGTTAACAGAGGATGATTGAAGATGCTTTTCAGATTTTACAAAAAGGTAAATGTATAAAAAGAATAATGCTAGGGTCGGGAGATGTAAGCGGTTAAAACACCATCGAAAACACAAAGTGTATCTCACCTCGATGTAGTCCTCTGGCACAAGTCCAAGTTCTCCTCTGGAGTTCTGTGCTTCAATCCAGCCGCCTCCTATACCCTGAAATAGAAGGAGAGCCAGAAGAACAGAAGAAGCATAAACAGCTTAGACCGACCAAAACCTGCGGAGAGCTCAAATAGAACCATGCTACTGAAAATTTCACATTAATATACAGCTTTTTGAAGTACTGCTGCAGCTTAAAAAAAACTGTACAAATGTAAGAAAACATTTTTTTTGTTGCCCTACAAACACGTTTTACATCAATTCAGAAATCAGACTTAGTAAAGTAAGTTGAAGTCACATTTATATATTCAATATTGTGTAGACACATAGCTGCTTTGCTGCCACAGCAAATCTTGTAACTGTATCTGTCTAATCTGTTTAAATCTAATAAGTAACTGTAATGTAAGTTTTTGTACAGCTAATGTGACATGGATTTTGCAGAAATGCTCGAGGAATCTGTCTCAATGTAACATTGTCTACATTGTAAGTTTCTGCACTTTAATGTAATTTAGGAGTCGAGTAAAAATGCTGACAATAACCAGGTGACCAAAGTATCTGTAAACACATCTAAGGCTCACAGGAAAAATTCCTGCACAGACAGTTTATTCAGTGAGGAAAAAGTACATGCTGTTGTTGTCCTTACACAGTAGGTCCCGATTGGCTTAACACAAACTTTGATTAGAAAACTATGTAGGTCAGCACACAGTGAGTGACCTTTGAACTGCTGTGACTCGCTTTAATGACATCATGTTCGCTCCTTCCTTCCTCTCTACATGTTCTTCACTTAGGGACAACCTAAGATCATGTGATCTGGGCCTGTAAAGGACTGTTAGTTATCAAGAGCTATATGTAAGAAGAGTCACACGTCAACAGTTAACTTTGAGGTTAAAACACACAGAGTGTTTTACGTTTCTTGTAGAAATACAACAATTTAAAAGTTAACGTAGTAAAAAGGTAAACAGGTTTCTACTATGAGGCCACTTCTTTTTGTCATCCTTTAAAGTGTCACACTCATGGGCCAAACATGAATCCCCAAGAAAAGATCCCAGTGATAAAACGTTATCAACAAGTTGAATACAAACCACTTACTATCCTTGGCGGTTATAGATTAAAAAAAAAATTATGAGTGTTTGTGTGGGTTTACCTGATTAGTGATAGTCACTGTCTCCCCTTCTTTCACTGTCAACTCGTTGTTTCCTGGCTCAGCAATGAAGTCATATAGAACTTGTGCCTGAACACAATCAAGAGAAAACACAAAACTACTGCATGTTTAATAAACACTTTAACGTAGACAGCACAATACGTGCACATGAAATGTATGAACACATTGAAAAGAAGCCCCATTATTTGAAAGCTAGTGGAGTCAAACAAAGGCTCAGGGAAACAGGACAGACTAGTTATTCAGGCCATGTTAGGCTGACTCTTTATTTGGGACCAGTATTAACCAAAAACAAGGCCAGAATCATCATGTTACCTGATTCACTTTAATACAACCACCTGCAGTTCATCGCACACTGACCCACATCTACTGCCCTCAACATCGGCCGCCCAGAAACAAACATGCACACAAACACACTAAACACATGCAAGGTAACAGAGGGGAAACAAATATGGCTTCACTTTTCATTGTAATTAACAAACCTTACAACTATCATCTTTTCAGAAATATGACTATTCAAATGAGCTGTGATTGCCTTGCCAGTCCTGCATGCCATGTCAAAACAGCATCAAATTCACTGTGTTTGAGTATTTAACTAACAAGTTCATTAACCAATGACATTGACAACAAGGCCATTTGTTCTCCCCTGAACAATCAACTATTTTTAGTGTCGGCATGCCACCTCCCAGGAGTTAAGGAAGCTGGATGGTTGTTTTTTTAACGGGAACTCTGGCATGTTTCTTACCACAACTCTGCTGACACAGATGTTATTTGTTTGTAGTGTAAAGTACTTTGTTTCTGTTACTAAGTCTGCATGACAGAATGATGAGTCTTGTATAAGTCTTATTTAGATGTAAAGTCTCCCTTCAATCGAAAAGGGTCTAAATTATGCTCATTTCACAAGCTGCTTTGACTAGAAAAGCTGCACACTCCAAAAGTCTTCTGTGCCTACCTGAAATCCGACTTCAATAATTCGTACCAACAAACTTTTTGACAAAGCAGCTAGTTAGAAGCTACCAAGCTTTAACTAGATACATGATAAACATGATATCTATATTTTCTTCTATGAAAATAAACAACACAAAATTGGTGCAAGTGTTTGTATTTGTCACTAAGCATTTCTTGAGGGTATGTTAAACATCAATGGAAAACCCTTCGCCCTACTGCAATCACAAACCTATTTCCTGTAGAAATACTCATGTGCTGCTATTAAAATTCATGCTTGGTTACTCAAATAACTGTGTGAATTATATTAAAGCCAACTGTGTCAATAATAGATATATAACGTTGTCAATGATATCTCTAATTCACAATTATTCTGTACAGACTGAATTAAATACTGAACGCACGCAAAAGACTACATTTCCCAGCATTCCACGGAGGTACAATGACCCGCACTGGAAAGGTAGTAAAATGTCACAAGACACTTTCTTATGAGGCACATTTTCCATGTACACAAAAAAAACATTGGCTTTGCATAATCTGAAGGCAAAAACAAGTCTCGTGTGGCCATTTCATGCTGTTAAACACAGTATTAAATGTTTTTTTTTTCATTTAAATCTGTAGCTTATCGAGTTGGCTAACTGTGAAACTCTACAACTACACAAACACGTACTATTCGTAAAATGGATACAAGTGTCAGGGGAAATTGAAGGAAGTCATACGCTCGGTTGACGTTAAAATAGCACAGCAGAGTAGTTTGACTTACCTTTACCGCCATTATCGAAGCATTGATGTATCATTAAAACACAGGCCCTGTGGTTTTCAGGAGTTTCAGTCCTCAGCTGGACATTTCCCCCCCACTGCCTTCAACTAAAAGCCAAGATCTACGCGGTTATTCCTGCTGGTAGACAGCAACAACTCCGACGACTTTAACAGGTTACTAAAACCACTAAAACGCACAAAAACTCAAGAAAATGAAAAACAGGCGGTAGGTAGGAACAGACGAGTTCGGTAAGACTGTTAAGTTTTGACCGCGTATTGAGCTGCTGTCAGCACGGAGGGAGTGACCTGCACCGCCGAGACAAACCGGAAAGGTAGTCTCGCTCCGACAAGACATGACTTACGTTAAACAAATATGACAATTTAGAAACGGGCTCACTTCAAGTAAACTTACTTATTAAACTTGTATCATGAAGACCTTTTTACGTAGCCTGTATATTTATAGCTAAAAAAAATTTTTTTTTTAAAATAACATAGGCCTAATAAGTCATTGAAATAGGCTATGTCAGTCAAATTGCAAATGTGCAACAATATAGCAGCCATTCAAATTAAAATAATATTTTATTTTTTACATAACTGTATTTTAATATTTTTTTCCAGAGGTATTTTGCAAGGATAGACAAAATACGATGACATCATGGGTTTTTTTTTTTATAGGCTACAGAGTCCAAACCATAACCTAGTTAAAGTTCCGGTGTAGCTTATTATGATGATTATTATTATCTAAGGGCAGCTTCTATGGTATGAAAGTTGACGGTACACATCTGACTCAACGGATGAAAGGGAGGGACCCTGAATGTCTTTGTTGTGGGCAAGTCGGCCTCTGCTGGAGTCAGGCTGCTGTTACATTAATGTGCCATTCACTGTTCTTGAATATCAAACGTGTTATTGATGGCCCAGTTTTTAGAAATCATATCAAAACACAGTTAATTATAGCCTTTCAGTAATGATACAGTATTCATAAATGCGTTTCCTCTGTCTTTATCTTCAAGGATAACTTGAACTTTAAATATTTCTTCTTAGTGCCCTAATAAAGTTTTTTTTTTTGATTAAATTAAATGATACTTAGCAAATACTAAAAAAAACAAAATGTAATGGCATTTCAGTGTTCTTTTAAAATGAAGTGTGTTGTTTAAATGTAATGCAGAAAGAGTGTGTATCACTGAAGGTGACTTGGCGATGTCATGCAAGAGGGAGTGCTGCTGTTGGGCTGCATGCCCTCTGAATGAAATTCACAGCAGTGTTGATATTTGATGTAAAAGCACAGCATTGATTGTGAAGTTGTTTTAACAGTTCTCCAAGCAGCACTTAGTTGTAAACAGAATAATCAACAACAAAAAATAATTAATAGCCTACATGTGATTCCATTTATTGTGCAACCAGTGAAACAAGGGTCAGTCCAGTTGTTTTGGTGCATAATGAGCATACAGGCTAGAGAAAGACCTACTGCTATGATGTAAATGAATGTCAGAACTCCTGAGGTGGAGTAATATAGTTAAAATTATAAATGCTGTTGTACTCAGCGCTCTTGGAATACCTCTTATCCAATCAAAAACAATGGTCAGAAATAACTCTGTTAGTGTTAAACCGCTAAACATCTGAATACAGCCCCATAAGAGTGATCACAACATTCACATTGCTATGAGATAACATTGTTTTGATAAGAATGAAGCGTTTGATATTTGAGACAGTTTGAAAGTAACAGAGAAAAATAAGTATTTAGCCCATTTTGTCCAGAGTCCATACACTGAAAAACTTGAATTTGGCCAAATTGAGAGATAAAACCTCATTCCTGATCCCTCCTCGCCACGTCCTCATATATCAAACACCTGAGTCCAGCAGCAGTCTCTCTTTTCTGTCAGTGGGAAAGAACCGGTGGAACGGGTTGTTATCAATGGGCTGAGAGGGGGATACAGTTAACTGTTAGTAGGTGAAGTCCGCAGGCCACCTGACCACAGCTTTTGGAGAGAGAGTCTCACATCAAAGACAGTGAGACTGCAGATTTAACACTCTCAATTTCTTAGAAGAAATCCGTACATTTTAATGTATCTTGAAATTTAGCATAAAATAAAAGAGGATCCACGGTATTGGTTGCTTCACAAATGCAAATTCTAAAGGCGTGAGTACTCTGCCTGTATCACTTCAGTTCATCTAGCAACACAGGTGTGTCGTAGCAGGGTGGGAGGGAAAGAGGCAGGTAGGGTATCAGACCGCTCCTCACACAGTAAGCTCAGTTTGAAGATCTCCACCGTCACACAAACAACATGCGCTCTCTTCAGCCTTTCCTCTATCTGGTTATTTTCTGGACAGTAGGAGCGGAAGCGTCAGACCCTAACTTACCCTTCATGGAGTACCTAGACCAGAACGAGTTGGTCTGCTTGAAGTGGGGCTTTGATAGCCTGCAAGGGGACATAACATTCAAACTGGTGGTCAACACTACAGGCTGGGTGGGCTTTGGTTTAAGCCCGAATGGAGGAATGCAAGGAGCAGATATCGTCATGGGCGGACTAGGACCAAGTGGAAGCTACTTCCAAGTAAGTTTTTTTTACATTCGCTCCATTCTAAGAAATGTTTGAATATACCCTCCATGTTCAAAAAAGAAAATATCAAGCATACTGAAAGTTTCTGTCTTTTGTCCAAAGGACTATCATGCCACTGGGAACTCCATGCCTTTGGTGGACAAGCAGCAGAGCTACACTCTCCTCTCCGTAATTGAAAGTGAAGGTCAAACCATCATGACCTTTAAGAGGGCGATTCAGTCGTGTGATGAGCAAGACTTCCGCATCACTGTAAGAAATTCACTTGTAGTTTTTGAAAGTGTATTCTACAGGAGTGGTAGGAGATACAGAGATGTGAAGCACCTGCAGCATATTGCAAGCGTCATTTCGACTTTGTTAAGTTTAAAAAAAAATTGCAAGTTAAAAAGTAAAAAAGAAAAAGAATGTAAAATGAGGAAGAGGTTATAATGTGAACTTTAATTTAAGTAAAAATAAAAAAAAATTAACAGTTTAAAGTAAAAGAAGTAATCATCTGTTTTGAGTACAAATGTATTGAAAAGTAAAACAGCCTTTGCTTTACGTAAAAGATGAAGTTGAAAAGTCCAATATCAACTGTTTTGAATAAAAACAACTTGAAAGGTTTTCAAATCTTTTTTTTTTAAACTACGACTTTAAATGACAAGTTCAAAACAAATGTCAACCCCATTTTCAGATAAAAAAATAACTTTATGAAGTAAGCCTTTATCTAAAACTAAAAATATCAATTTTAGGTCTGTGACTTAAGGAAAAGGGTTTTAAAAAAGGGAGAAACTAGAGTTACCACTGTAACTGTTAGAATATTACTCAGTTGTAAATCTATTACCAGTATAGGCTTATTAAGTTTTGATCACCTTTTATTTTAAGACTATTTACTGCTCCCTGAATGAGTGACAAAATTCTGTCACTCTAAACTAAAATGTCAAAGGTTTTGATGTCAGGCTGCTTTTTAAATGTACAGAAAAGATAACATTATCTAGGAGGCTGCTGTTGCCATGATAACAATGCCATGCCAATGCGTACCGTTAATTATATGACTACTCACTCTAACACTGTTTGCATAACACCATGGAGCTTGAAAAGAACTGAACGCTTTATGCATTTTCTTCTTTATGTGGCTCATTATTGGTAATGCTATATTCTTTTGTACTGTTGCTCTAATTCTTCCTGGAAAGCTCAAGTTTCCTGCCTGTCCCCATGTTATCACTGCTATTGACGGTCTTTTGTTTGGTTCCCCTGACAGTCCCTGTACATTGCTGTGAAATGGGTGTTTTCAGGTGTGAAGACAATGGCAACAACAAAGAGGGGCGCACAAGATTTAGTTTTACATTGAACACCTGAAATACTATATGGTTTTGGTAATAAAACCTGCCACATGTTTTGACTATTATGGTTGTTCAGCAATCTGCAAAGTAGGAACATGAAACTGTCTCTGGTTATTACTTGAATCGTTATATAACTGCAATATATAACTTTAAAAATGGCGCATTATTATAAAAAAAATCTCTTCTCCAGGCTCAGGCCGCTAAAGTGATCTATGCGTATGGAACGACAGATGACATCCAATATCATGCATCCCGTAGAGGAACCAAGGAAGTCAACCTGCTGAACTACATGCCCAAGTCAACGATAACAGGCCCCAACTACTTCATGGCCAGGGTGGATAATGTATGTACACATTTCCTATCAGGGAAGAATGAGAACATTTGATGAGTCTGTTTTGTTTTTCTATTACTGTAGAATATCTTACAGGAGAACTTTTACTGTGTGGAGTTTGGATGATAATTGCAATTGTATAACATGTTCTGGTTTGAGTACTGTAGTCATCCAAATGACATTTTTTACCTTTATTTTCATCGCAGATCTCTGTCCCACAAAATCATACCTACTACCACTGCAAGGTCATGAAGCTTCCAACCTTAATTAAAAAACATCACATATATCTGGTAAGTATCATTTCTTTATTTGTCATCTCTCTTCCGCCACATTTAACTAGAGAAGTCCAGATAACATCACTCTCCCCAATACTGCTCCGACATCTTGTGCAAAGTTACGGTCCTTTTTGGTCGCCCCGGGCATGTAGTTCAGCAGGTTTAATTAACTGGTGTAGTGGCCTACTTGCTTGTGACCTGATACAGCATTTTAGGCAGAATCTGACTGTACCTGTCTCTACCTGTAATCAAAATCGGCATTTAAAAACAGCTTTTCGCTTGCTAGCAATACTATGGTCAGCTTTTGAGTAAATTGGGGTTTTAAATGAAAAACAAGCCACCCAAATCTTCAACCAGTCCAGTTGCCATTGGATCAAGCTTCAATTTTTCTATTTTAACCTTTGTTCACAATTCTTGTACCAAACCTCTTCTGACTTGTTCTCAGGTTGAACCAGAGATTGAGCACCCTGACATCGTTCACCACATGCTGCTGTACGGCTGCCCCTCCTTTGTGACAGAACCGTATGACAACCCGTGCTTCATTGGCGACATTGGTGACGCCTGCTTCCACACTGTGGCCTCATGGGCAGTGGGAGGAGGGGTGAGGGACATTTATGCATCCATCTCTGATTCTTTGATCTATATTCCAGTCTGTGTGCTTCAGTATTTATATAGTTCAGTGCATGTTTAGGTTCAGTGCAAAATTCATTTTTCTGCAACCTCAGGTGTTCGCGCTTCCAGAAAATGTGGGGTTGCCTATTGGAGGGGAGGAGAGTGATGTTTTTTACAGGCTGGAAATCCACTACAATAATCCAAATGGAGTAAAAGGTTAATACTGTTGATCCAATTACATTGTACTGTATATATTCAAGAATTGTGATATTACAGAAGCTACATACATCATTTACAGATTAGACTTTTTTATGCAACGATAAGTCTGTCACAGTTTTGCTAAAGGGCTGCATAAGACTTTATCAGTTCACATGATATCAAAGGAATATTGAGGTTTATATAGTCCGGTTCATTCCCTTTTGACAAGGGGTCTTATCAACAGGCAGAGACAAAAAAAATCCCCTGGATATTACAACCAAATGGAACAACAGATCAATCAATCAATCAATCAATCTTTATTTGTATAGCGTCAACTCATAACAAGTGTTATCTCGAGACACTTTACAAAAAGCAGGTAAAATACCTTACTCATTGTCTGTTAACATTACAAAAGAGCAGGTAAAAAGACCTTACTCATTGTTATGTTACAAAAAGCAGGTGAAAGACCTTACTTATTGCTATGTTACAAAGATCCGGCCTATCCATCATGAGCACTTTAGCAAAGCAGCAAAAGTTACAGTGGTAAGAAAAAACTGCCTTATTAAAAGACAGAAATCTTCGGCCGGATCCCCGGCTCATGACGAAACAGCCTTCACAGGCCTAGACTGCGCCGGGCTTGGAAAGGGATAGGGATAAGCAGATAATCAGCTTTTTACAACATCAAATTCATACATGACTTCATTCTCCACAACACTCAGACATTCGGCCGACATGAAAACACTTGTCACTTGAACAACAAAAAGCTCGAACAAATTTTACACAACATCCCATTTTTTTAGGAATTGGTGATGTATATTCAAAGTATTTTACCTTATCTGTTATTTTGTTCACTCTGTAATCTATTCATTCATGATCAATATGTATTCTTTTATCTCGTGTTCTATGTGTATAGGAAGGACAGACAGCTCAGGACTAAAACTGTATTATACAGACCAGCTCCGGCAGTATGATGGGGCCACCTTGACTACAGGTGTGCTGCAATTTCAGAACATGGAGTATATAATCCCCCCAAAAGCCACTAATTTCCACACCTACGGCGTGTGTAACACCAATGTCTTCTCTCAGGTCTGTAGTGGTTCAGTCCAAATTCCATACTGCAACAGTGACTTTTGATCTAACAGGTATGTTATCGTTAATAACTGTGTTTACTTTACTTTGCACCCATAGCTTTTGAATCCTCTTCCTGACCTTCAAGTGTTCGCTGTGATGCTGCACACTCACTTGGCTGGGAGGAAAGTCAGAGTTGGTCACTATAGGTAAGAATGACAATGTCAATGACGAAGCTGGTTTGAGAAGAGGTTTATATTTGATGATTTTATGTAAAATCTCAGTCAAAACTGGTAACTGGAACATAAATAATAACTTGAGGGAAGTGTTGTTTTGGAATGAAATCCTAATGTTTTGAATAGAGGTTTCTTGATTATTATAGATTGCACCTTTTTTTCCAATATAAATGGTTCATCTTTTATACTTCTTGTTCTCTGAAGAGATGGAGTGCAGATAGACTTCTTGGCTTTGATTGAAAACTACAACTTTGAGTATCAGGAGATAATCAGTTTGGGAAGCACAAAGACCATCAAGTCGGTGAGTTTCCATTCAGTCCATGCCTAATTCAAATGCTTATTTCCTAAACACTAAAGTGAAAAACTACATGTTAGTAATTTTTAAATATGTCACATTACCTGTCTCCACATTACAGGGCGATGAGATCGTAGTGGAGTGCACCTACAGTACGAGCACCCGCACCAAGACCACTAAAGTGGGTAAATACTGTACAGTAAGATCAGTGCACCTGCATGTATAAGTGTTAATATCTACCATGTTCCACATGTTCTTCCCTTAGATGGGGCTAGGAACTACTGATGAAATGTGTCTGGCCTTCCTCCTCTATTACCCTGCAATCAAGATCAGCTCATGCATCAGCCACCCAAATACAATGCATCCATCACTGAGCACCAGCAACCAGTAAGACCTGATGCTTTCCTGGTTTAACCAACAACGTACAGGTTTCATACAGTATGAATAAACTTCCATGCAGATGTGTCTCGACATGCTGAGGTTTTAATAAGCTCTTTGTTGTTTTCTCACAGGATGATTCAGGGAACCACAACTTTAAGCGAGGAGGAAATTGTTGAGTATGAGCATTTGCTAAAGACCGTACCACAATTTCAGTTGGTCACGGATGTCGAGGTGTGTAAAAGTCTCAATTTTGCCTTTTCATTTCTCCTTTAAATCAATATGAACAATCAATATCTTTGGGTGGAGTTTATTTTTCTAAAGGCCTTCATGTTCCTCTGTCATTGTTTCAAGTGAGTTCCTCACAAGGTTAATCACCTGTCCTTAAGCTATAGCTTTACAGAGTAGACATATAGTTTAGACATATTTTTTTACTATTTATATTGAGCATAGAACCTCAATACTTTAAGAATAGTTGATTCCTGTGTGCTGTTTTGTTCATTAGCAATCTGTATTTTACAAAGATAATCTCAGACGCACTGTTTGGACTTCAAGAGTTCACTTTAAATGTGTCTTTTCTTTTCAGTCTCTCAATTCTGCCTCTTGTATTTCTGCTTTGGTTCTTTATGTTGAAGTGTATTTTGGCTTTTGTATAGCCTTGTTTCCTGCTTTTCACATGTCCACTCCATTTACCTCTAGTTTCAGTATCAAGTGTTAATGTATTGATCTAATAACAATGAACACAAAGTGTAATTCGTCTTTTCTGCTTTACAGTTTTCTTATTTGCTAATTTGTGTAATTTTTCTTGTTCACAGAGTAACTTCTCATTCGATAAAAATGGCATTATCAGAGACATGAAGACCACACCAACTGTCATTTGTCAGAACACCAATAGGTCAAGCAGACTCTGCACTACCTGGATCATGAGCGCAGCAGGAATCCTACTTTTCTTAATTGCAATAATGTAGATGATTGAATAAACAACAGAGCCACACCATCACAATCTTGGCACGGGTGATACATTTTAGTTCTCTACTATCCACTTAAATATTCAGCTTAGACATGTGATGTAGAATGTTCTTTGTTTTGATTGACGCTGTTTTAGCATATCTTACCTCTTTGATATTCATTATTGGACAACAAATGCAACTGTCATTTTAATGATGACCCATATGTACATTGTTGGCTAACTGTTAAGTCTGTTTTATAGAGGCACAAAAAGCGTCACCAAACTACTGCACTCTCAGTTTAGATTTTTTAAAAGTAGTTTACCTACATTATTTAGACTAAGATCAAATGAATTCCTGAACAACTTTAGCACTATACACCTTAATATTAAAGTAGCTAAATAATAGTTAGACATTTATAATGATTTTATTTAAACCTGTTATATATACAAGCAGATACACAATTTAATTTTCCTCATTCTGTCAATATATGCAATGATTATGTATGCATTTTTGACACTTGCACGTACGCACTTATCTGTCCCTCTGTTGTGTTGTTTACATGCACTATGAGCCTTATTCCTTATTTTGTTATAATAGTTGGAAAAAGCCAATCATTTGATACATCTTACTTAATAAAGTATATCCAAAATGACATACTCGTCTGATGTTGTAACAATTCTTCAAAGACAGGATGTAAATTGTAGTGGCATGTAGTTTTGAAGTACTTCCACAGGGGGGCGCTCTAACATATTTGCCTGACTGCTTCTGCTACCAGGGAATGAATGTGTACGGCTAGCCGGCTGGTAGCTTTGGCAATGTTGTCATTATCAGAATGATATCGCAGCGGGACAGAGGAGAATTTGCTCGGTTTTATACTGTCACAGATCCCAAAAAGCATCAGAAAGGATATACAGTCTACAAAGTCACCGCAAGGGTAAGTAAAGAGGAAGACGGGCACTCTGACAGCAAGGCTAATGCTATGTGTTATTAGCTCGCTAGCTATCCAGCTTGAGCTAATATGATGTAAACAACACTTACGTTACTTCCATCTTATTAGACAATGATAACTGCTCTGGTTAACACAGAAGTTGTAGCAGGAAAAACACCTTCAAATGGCTATCTGAAAATAGCTGTTTTCTTATCCAACGCTGCTAATTTAGATTAGCATTGAATCCTCCATAAACGATGTATTAACAGTGAGCTAACGAGCTAGCATTGTTATTGTTAGAAGATGGTGATAAATTAACATTATGTTAGATTAGATTAGATTAGATAAGATAAACGTCATTGTCTGTCCCAACAGTGACAGAAAATCTCTTTTGACAAGGCTCAAACAATAAACACAACTTACATTAAAATCACATTTAAATAATATAATTTATTATTATTATTATATAATAATATACCCTAACACATGTGCAATACTGTACAGGATCATGGCTTTCACATGCTGTCTAAACATGAATGGAAATGTGTCAAAGCCTGGATTTACTCTATGACTTAGCAAGATTGGTGTGACAGTGGTTTAAATCCCAAAGTAGTTTGAAATTCTTTACAAGGAATAACCCCCTGAGATGTGTCATCCAGTTTTAGAGTACAGAAATGAACAATGCACAGACAAAAGTAGACAGGACGTTTGACAGCACAAGACAAGAAAGAAAAAAAACAACAACAAAGTGCTGTTTTATACTGAAAACATTTTATATAGGGAGATAAAACCCCAAGTGAATCCCTTTGCCGTATCAGACACATGGCTTTACTTGTAGTGCTTTATTTTGAAGTTGTCTGCCTGCCACTCTGCTTATTTTGATTGTTGGTGATGTCTCGTTTCTACTCTGAAGGCTTCCGTCATTCACTATAATAATACACTCATTGTCACTCTCAGAGCTGTGTCCTTGCTCATTCATGTGTCAGCAGCACAAGAAATTCCTTGCAGCTAAACCAGCACTGAAATCTTGTACTTTTAGAGAGGAATCACCGACATACAATATACCAAATCGTCTCTCTTTGCCACACAGATAATCTCCAGGAAGAGCCCAGAGGATGTCCAGGAGGTAAGGAGTCAGTCATTGTGTATCAAATACAGTGACTCTGTGATTATGCAAAGTAGGGGTTGGCTGGAATACTTGAGATTAATTTTTTCATTTCTGTTTTTAGCTTGTTGGAATATAAGCACTTCTACGCTTACAGCTTTATGTCTTTTATTTTAATTGGTTGGGGCCTTCTGTTACAAAATTAATTTTTCAAAATAAAATTTTGCAAAAAAAAATAAAAAATACGAGTGAATGGTGACATGGGTAGTGAAATTATTATTATTAAAGAAAATGTAACCGCACATTTGACTTTTCTATTTTCCCATGAAACTTTGATTACCATACTGGTAAACACGCATGCATACTCTGTTCCACACTGAGGAATGCAGTCCAGCCTGTAACCAGCGCAAATGCAGCAGGCATGATGTCAATTACTGTCTGGAAACGCACGCATACCTCCCTTATTGAACAGTGGTCCTGTTTGGGAGCTCAGTCCACTATTCTCATAGTGACTGGCTGGCCAGGATTTTAGCAAAGCGCACTGGAATCTCAGCATTATGAGAAAGTTTTTGCTTTATCCGAGAGGAAGTGCTTTGTTAAGGTTGGTGTGTGAATGTTACAACTTATGTCGGTGTAAAATGAAGTTGTTGTATGTGTTAGTTAGTTTGTGTTCGCTTTGGAGCATAGTGGATTTTCCTTTGAATGTTGTTGTTGTGGTTTTAGTTGGAAGTCTTTCAAATTGTTTTTTCTTTAACAATGAAATAAATGTTTTCACGATTTACATACTTCAAAAAATTTATAACAGTAATTTTTAACAGACGGTTATAAAGTCAAGTTACAAAATGAATTCAAATTCACAAAAGTATTGATTCTCCATTACACTCTCCTATCAGTCTTCATCCATTTCTCCTCTCTCTCTCGCTTCCTATAGATAACAGTATGGAAGAGGTACAGTGATTTCCGCAAGCTTCATCAAAACCTCTGGCAGCTGCACAAGAATGTATGTAGCCAGTCGGAGCTGTTCCCTCCGTTCGCCAGGGCCAAAGTCTTTGGTAAGAAACCAACCCTCTGATTCCACTTATTTTAACCAAAAAAAAAAAAAGAGACAACATGTTTATCTTTGATTGATTGAAAATGTTTGGGTCATCTGGTGCCTTCAGATGTCCTCGTTAGTGTGAGACACTAACAGCAACTATAAATCCTGATCCTGAATAAATGGAGGAGTGATGACTCTGCCTCCTGGTGGCAGCTCAGTGTTATTGTTCAGTCATCAAGCACTACCTTCTAATTGATCTGCCTCTCCATGTATGCAATGTGCAGGGCGTTTTGATGACTCAGTAGTAGAGGAGAGGAGACAGTGCTCTGAGGATCTCCTTCAGTTCTCTGCAAATATCCCTGCTCTCTACAGCAGTGAGCACATACAAGATTTCTTCAAGGTACACAAACATACATATTAAAAAAAAAAAAAAAAAAACATATTCTCAGACAGACCACTGAACCCAATGTTTTTTAAATTCTTTACAAGGGTGGCGAGGTGCACGACGGTTCAGAGCTCATCGGACCAGCGGAGCCATTTTCTGACTTCCTGGCAGACAGTTTATCGGACTGCAGCTCTGACGGTACTCTCACACACATTAACCCTCTCTCTGACTCGGTCTCTCTCTTCATTTATATGAACTGTTCATCCTCGACAGCTCAGACATTTTGAACATGTTTTTCAGTGCAAAGAGACCTAAGTGGTGCAGATGATTTGACTATCACTTCTGAGTATGGAGGTAAGGTTTCTTCAAACATAGAAAAAAATTAACAAAATGACAAAAAAAAAACCTCTGCAATCTTCTGTTCAAATATTGGCTTGTTACGATGTCTATATATTTATTTTTCTCATGACCCCTATTTCCTCCCTCAGGCCCGTCTAGCGACAGCGACCTGACCTCCCTGGCTGTGGATTCAGACTCTCTAACTGGGCTGGATGATGGCATGGCCTCAGGCCGCACCTCCCCAAACCAGCCACAGGGGGGAGCCACCAACATTAGCAGCAGCTGCAGCCCTCGCTTGCCCTCCCTGCACGAACCTCGCACCTCATCTCCTGCCCCGGTTCCTGCCTCCTCAGCCCCAAACCCAGAGGTCAGCTGGCCAGGCCGAACGCCGCTCTTCTCCAGCAGCCTGAAGAAAGCCCCTGCTGGCAACCCGAGAGACGTGAAGTCAGATTACTTAGACGGAGCCAGTGAGCTCATTTGTTTGGCTGTACAAAAAGAGAAGGAGCAGGACTTCCAAGCAGCCTTCTCCTGCTATCGCAGCGGAGTGGACCTGCTGCTGCAAGGAGTACAAGGTCAGTGTGGAGAAGAGCGGGGAAACTGTGCTGTGCTCAAAAATGAAGATCAGAAGGTGTTAAAGTGCTGATGCAATATTGTGAAAATCACACACAATGCTCTTATTCTGTTTTTATAGCTACATCCTAATCTGCTTTTAACTTAACTACACATGCTGAATAAAAAAAATCAGCATATGTATTTATTTGATCAGCTAGTAGTGTAGAAATTGACTTTTAGTTTGGCACTCTTACTTCACAACCCAATATGGAGGGGACAAGCTAAACTGTCACTCTCAGTTTTGTATTTCAAAGCTTGTCACTAAAAACCAAATATTTTGTGTCAGTAAACAATCGCCAGAACAGAAACGTTTAACTCTGCACTTTAAAATCTGCTTTCTATAGACAAACTCACTGAACTTGCTCACCTCTCTTCAGGTGAGCCCAGTCCCACGCGGCGAGAGGCCGTGAAGAAAAAGACTGCAGAGTATCTGATGCGAGCAGAGCAGATATCCAGTCAGCATCTGAGAAGCAACATGGGTCAAGGGTCAACGCAGACAGTGGTGAGTGGGAGGCCTGTACGCTGCCTGTGTTAGATTATGCTAATATATTTATATGCATGCATCCACCAGGGTCCTCAAACCACTTGAGGGAGTACACCAGAGTGCTTCTGGGTTTAATACAGATGAAAACTTTGCTGCAAGTCTGTATAGGAAAATCTCATCACACTTTATTGTATAAAGAACATTTGCTGTGTAAAATTATCAATATATTTATCATCACAGTGTATTGGATGATAACTTATAAGGCAGTGAGTAGGGAGTTTTTGCTCCTTAAAGGGGCTTCAAAGTGAGCTTCACTTTACTAATGCATGCTTTCCTTTAAGTTAGATTCCTTGTCAATAGACATTGTGTGTCATGTGATTCTCACAGAATTTATTTGTTGGTGTTTTTACTAACCCTTGCTGCTGCTCTATTCTACACAAAGATAATATTATGTGTAATTGTATTACATTTACATTTCTTTCCCTCTAAGGCTTTGGGGGCACAGTGCTGCTCGTCCAGCAGCAGAGGAAGCCAGCAGAGTCCGTCTGAGGAGCTGAGAGCTTACAGGGTGCTCGGGGTCATAAATAAGGTCAGTTTACTGTAAATCTTACAACTTGCAGCCGAGTGTTGGGAGTCTGCTCTTACGATGTTGTTCTTTTCTTATCATAATAAAAACAATTCTGCAAAGGTGCAGATTTAAAAATCAGAAAATGCAATTTGATGATTGTTAAAATTCAGTATTTCACTCAAATGTTAATGGTGAAGAAGGGAATTCTCAGGATGTAAACAAATACAGTGAAACTACACAGTGGTGCGGCAGACGCTCGATAGTCACCCCAGACGAGATACATTTCTCCCCCTCGTGTCCTTTCCGTCTTCAACCCTCACTTTGATGAAGCTATAAAACATAATAGATTTACTAGCTGGTATGGTAAGAGCTGAGTGTGTGTATGTTTAGCATCAGTTATGACGACCCCAAGGTCAGTTTAGGTTGCTGGTCCTCTCAACCAGCTGCCGGCGAAGCAACTTCACCACTCAGCCATGAAATGACTTGGCAAGCGACGGGGAGAGCGGCACACAAAACACTGAATCAATGATGCTCGTCCTTAACACACACACACAAAACCCCAAGGAAAATGTTGACACAACACTAACATGTGTTTCTCAACAGAGGTTCACGCAAAATCCACAATATGTCCCAAACGAACCAGACACACAGCAGGAAAACTCTACAATAAGTGGATACTGCGCTGAAATGACCCAGCTATCCTCTCCACCTCCTCCTTCCTCCTTTCACTTTTAATGGGGACAGAGGGGACAGATGGAGAGAGCTCCTCACCCTGATGGCCCCGCCTGCGCCCTCCACCTCCCCCTTCCCTGATGTTTGTGTCTTAATTATATTAGCGCCCTGGCCGGCACCGCCACTCTGTTTACTCACAGCTCCATTCATATCCATTTAGCCTGCACCTGTTTGGTCCCCGCCAGGGTCACATGGAGAGAAGGCACTCAACATAACATACTCATGCACACACGCTGCGCTACCCCGCACACAGGCAGGTTCACGCACATATGTTCAAGCCCTTCCCCGGAGACCGTGAGGCAGCAGAAGAGCAATGGAGACGTCCGAGAGAAAGAGGGAGTGAATCAAGATGTCAAATAGAAAGAGAAGTGGAATTAGAGATGTTGAAAGCTTTACGCTAACTTTATGTTTTGTAGTTTAGTTTGTTTAGTTTGTAGTATGTTTCAGATTAGAAGAGATGGGGATTTAGAGATGGTACTACTGCTAGCAGCTTCTTTGTCTACATTGAAGCATTGAAGGTGACATATTTTATTATTATAAGAGTATTAGAGGAGAATAAATGCATCTGTAATAACCTACAGTGCATATTTAATGTGGCAGTTTGGATTTCAGATTCATGTAACTACTCTATTTTGTGTTATTTAGGGTTGAAAACTAAAGATAAAAACTCATTTTTTTTCAATATTTAAGTGCAGTGATAATCAAAAGATGTTCACCTTTACCGTCTCTGTAGGATTCTTTTTTTCAAACTTTAACGTTTACAATAAATGGTGGTCATGTGGACTATTGTATTAACATTTTTTCCTGTTGTGACTTTAAAACGATTTGAGAATCCAACAACACCTCAATTATTTCCATTGTCATCACCACTATTACTATAATACTTTTTAAATAGTAAGGTATTCCCTGTTTTTATTGAAGAAATACAGACATTAATGAAATTTTTAAAAAAAATTAAAGAAATCTCTGCACATATCAAACATTTAAATGAGCCGGTGGGAAGACAACCATGTACCTCTTTGGCCCTAATCAAACTAATCAGGGAACCCTGGACTGGTTAAGAGACTCAGTCTTCAATGATTCATCTCAGTGTGAAGAAAACTTTCATGATATAGAAAATGTCAACCGATTGATAGATTAATAAATGACTTGCATTTAAGATTACAGTATTTGTCTTGATTTAATTTTCTCCGTTATCCAATTAATGGAAGCATCAGGTCAGGTGTGATGTATTTGTAAAGATATGTGTCATTTTGTCAGCTTTACTCTAGTCTTTGTTTTGTTTTTATAGTTTTTGGCAGCTGGTATTTCATTTTACTCCTTTTTTATGCTGATAAACTACAGCGTTAATATTCCTTTATGTCATTGTTATGTGACTGATTTAGTTTGCTCCACACAGCAGGATCTGATGTGCTAATGCCAAATTTTTTTGTGTGTATAATTTAAGTTCCTACATTTATCTTGCAGTGACCTTTATGTGTGCCCTGACCCTGTGGTTAAAAAACTCTGCTCTGGAGGACATAACCACTACATCATGTTAGACCTTGTATGTCTGTTCATGCCCATTAATGGCAATCTTCCATCACAGGTTCTTCTGGTCATGGACAAGAGAACGCAAGAGACGTTCATCCTGAAAGTAAGTGTAAAATACCCATGTGTGTGTGTGTAACTGTTAGTGTGAAGTGTGCCAGAAGCCCCTGTGTGTGACTGGTGTAATTGATTCTAATGGGCCTGTCCCTGTCAGCTCCTCTGCTCTCAGGTGTGAGACGTGTGCCAGATGCCAACACACAGCGCGGGCACAGATGACTACACACACACACACACACACACACACACACACATGTACGCACATACTTGCACACACACTCTGTTGGCCAATGTGAACTATACGTGTAGCGCTGATAGATTTGTGTGGCTCTGTTAAAGTCACGCGCTGTATGTGGCTTGATGAATCAAGTGACTTTGAGTTGCCACGGGGCATAGCTGGCAACTCTTTAATGGGAGGTTTCTCCTTTGCCACACTCTCCTTCATCATTTTTCTTCACTACCTTTATCTTCACGCACACACACACACACACACACACACACCTTCCTTTTCCTCCTATCACACCTCCTTAAATTCTCTTTTTAATGACTTTAATTACTCACCTGCTTCTTCCGTCTTATTGCAGGGTTTAAGGAAGAGCAGCGACTGTGGGCGGATTAAAAGGACCATCATGCCTCACTCCGTGCCCCACATGGTGCAGCTGAGGAAGTTCATTGTTTCTGAAGACGTAGTTTTCCTCCTGCTGCAGTATGCTGAAGGTAAAACACAAACCCATATCTCACACTCATCACCTTCTTCTTCTCATTTGGCTTCCCCCACCCCCCTCCCCTCTTCCCCTGCATCTCTTCCAGCTGTCTCTCTGCCCTTGTTTCAGACAGATGTTTGATAGAGATGGGTGTGTGTCACAGGTCGTTATTCTGAATACCAGGTGGCACCATGCTTCATTAGCTGTGCCAACACCTGGGCCTCCTTACATCCCACTAACTCCAGGATGTGTGTGTGTTGCTTATGTGTGGGTGTGGGTGAGTGCGTACAATGAAATGCAGCCATATTTTTTAATGCCCTGTAACCTTTTCAATCTGGTGCACTCTATAACCACCCTGCGCTAATATTAGTGGACAGTATTAAATATCATGTGGGGCTGTTCAACATGATCTAATAAAGCCAATCAAAAGCCAGAGAAAGCGTGGGTGAAACACAGTTACACCTGGATTCAAAGAATACAGGTTTCACTTTATGTTTGTTTAGTGATGTAGAAGTATATATATATATATATATATATATAGTCTACAGCAGCTGATGTGTTAAATGAGGATAGTCAGGCAGATAGAGGCGAGGCAGTGACCTGAGTGACATTGGACAAAACAACATGTGGATGTTTTACTTTCTAAGCCATCGAGCTGCCCTGCTATCATTATCATCACTGCACACTCCCTATCTGTTCTCATCACACACAACAGATGCTGGCTTCCAATTGCTCACACTACAGCTGTGTGTGCGTGTGTGTGCGTGTGTGTGTGTTTGTGCATGTGTGTGAGCAAGACAGAAAAGTCAAAACACGAATCCAATCCCTGATAGTCCAAATTGAGTTAAATAATAACTCAATAATAATAACCCAATTTGGACTATCTGCAAGGTGTTTGTTTCCCTTGGTAAACAAACACCTTGGTAAACAAAACTTGGTAAATAAGTAAGTGATGAGTCTTTAGAGTTTTCCAAATAGTGCCAGTAACTAAGGAGCTGCAGAACCCAAGTGGACTGTCTTCTCTGCATTTGGTTGTTCAGAACATTTCTAGTGTTAATTGCCCACCAGGTGGCGCAGCACTGGAACTGGCCAGTGGCCTCTAGACATTAAGGAGGCTTCAATGGCACCAAGGTTTTAATGTAGCATGTTTTGGGACTTTGACTGATTACAAATCCATGCACTAGTTCAAAATTGAAATCACAAGGTCCTTAAGGTGCATTTGTCACCCTCTTTAAAGTGCAGAACAATCCAAGAAATCAATGACTTCAAGACATGATTGTTGTTTTTGTGTCTTGAAGAAAAGTATTACAAACTCACAGATTTTCACATCTGTGATTTTGTATTAATATTTGTTGTACACAAATGTACATACATGATCCGCTTTGAGACTTGTGTTTTCTAAAGCACACGTTATTGATGGGTATAAAACACAATGAGCCACATTTTCGAAAAAAAGGTTATCCCAGTTGAAATAATGTTTAAAGTTGTATTCATGAGATAAACTTATTTTTGTTTAATGTCCTTTATCTTTAGGTGGAAAGCTGTGGTCACACATTGGAAAGTACCTTCGTTGTTCAAGCCCAGAGGAGAGCTTTGATATTCCTTTCATCCAGAAGAGCCACACAGCAGCTGTTCATTCTCCGAGACACGCTGTACCAAAGCTGGATGCAGGATCGGCCAGTTCTGGTTCTGTGCTGCCTGCTGGTTCTGAATCTGCTACAGGGCTGCAGAACGAAGAGGAGAACCTCGACAAATCTCCTCAGAAAAGTGTTCTTCCATCCAGGCTTACTAAACAAACCGGGGCCCACTCGGACTCTGGAGCCACCTCTGAGGAGGAGTGCACCAACAGTTATCTTACACTTTGCAATGAATACGAACAAGATAAAGTAGAACCAGATGCACTAGAAGAGGAGGAAGAGAAGAGCGAACAGGAAATGCTGTCGCTAGAGGTCCCCAACGCGACAACCACTACGTCCTCACGCAGCCGCTCGCTGATTAGCAACGACAGCCTCTCTTCTCCCATTAGCTCTCAGGATCTCAGCTTTTTTACAGATTCGTTGGACAAAAGCGGCCACACTGCAGACACCGAGCAATACTGTGGGGATGCCCAGGACAACAGTGAAGTCTTCAGTCCTCTGCCATCCCCTGCTGCACCTCTGTCTTTGGACCAGTCCAAGCACACACCAATGGAGTTCTTCCGTATCGATAGCAAAGACAGCGCAAGTGAGGTGACCTGTCTCGACCTAGGAGAGCAGCGTCCCTCTCACAAGCAGGTCTCTGTCTTTTCTACATCCGACCTTGGCTCAGACGTCACTGAGGATCTTCCTGAGCTGGCTCAGGAGGTCAAAAGCCAAGGCTTGGAGCTTTGGGGGTTGGACTGCAGTGATAAAGGCTCCAATGAGTCGGTGCCAGTTATTTCATTCAAAGAGGCTGTGGTTGAGGATGAGGGTCACCCACCAGACCTTTTGGTCAACCTGCCTGAATTGAGCGGGACGGAGGATTCTTTACAAGAAGAGTTAGAGTCTTCAGGGGTGTGTTTGGGCCTCGAGGTTACAGCTTCTCCTCAGAAATGTATCCAGCCCGACGTCTTACAGCTTCACAGCCAGCCTGAGGCAGAGGAGGAGGAGCAGACGCTGGAGCAGGAGCTTTCATCTTACTGCACAGCTTCTGCAACCTGTGACATCAGTGTTGCATCTTCCTCCCCCTTTAATTCGCTGTGGGATGACTGCAGCTTGGCGTTTGCACAAGAGGCCTCTGAAAAGATGGTAGTGGATCTCGCATGCCAAAAAAATAGCGCGCCCCTCGACCTCCCAGACATCGACTCACTTAATAAGAAACTCGAGACCAGTATGGGCGTTAATAAAGACTTGATTCCAGATCCCTGTGGTAGAAACACTGATTCTATCACAGCCAAAAACGGGAGTGAGGCCTGTGCAGGGGTTGAGAGTTTACCAGGGCTTAGTGGTGAATCACAAAGAGTTATTAGTATTAAAGGTGGCAGCGAATTCGACAAAGACGTATCAAGGCTGTTCAGAGAGCTGGACGAGCTGTCGTTGGCTGCATCGCAAGCTCGCATCCCCGAGGAGTTTGTTCGATGCTGGGCCGCGGAGATGGTGACAGCCCTGGACTTTCTGCACCAAGAAGGCATCATCTGTCGAGACCTGAACCCCAACAACATCCTGCTCGACCACCAAGGTGAGACATCAGTTATGAACAGAGGATTACCCACAACACTATGTCGATTCAAACTTAAGATATTTACCCACCGAGACAAAAGAATATGTAAATGTTTGTGGAACAAGATCTGAAAATTCAAACTTTTAACCTAACTCTTTTAATTCAAATTGCAATACTGCTTACTAAATATAATATTAGAGCCGCATTATAATACAGTTTATTTACAGAATGGTTAGACAAACCTGTGGATGAGCTTAAAGCAGAATACAGCTGTCTCTTTAATGTTCAACCAGGTAAGCGAAAGCAAACATCCTCTGTCTGTTACACGCTTACACATCATTCCTCTCACTGCCACAATGACTTCATTGAGACTTTTTAACAATAAATACAACGTGTTTTTAAGGAAGGCAAAAAAAAATGTACTCATACAAGAAACCCAGTAGCTTTAGATCAATTTGATAATGGCTAGTGAAACTTCCAAGACACAAGATGTAAAAAATGTATGAAAAAGTTGCTGTAGCAGAAACATTAGTTGTAAACTGAGTAAAGTATCTCTGATGTGATACTTCCGTAAAGACTCAAAGTTTTATTTCATAGAACTTTAATCCAACCCAGTGCCCATTTGGAATACCGGTAAACCTTAAATTGCAAAAACTGGATGACTGCAAACCATCTCAGAAAAGTTCTATAGGGACCTAAATTACATTTTTGCAATGCGTTGCTTTTAATCATCATTTCAATGATAGGACGCGAAACATCCTGTTAATCTGACTCTCCAATAAATTGTGGATGTCATTTTTTTTCTTTACTTTGTTGTCAAGAAAAAAATGAAACTATGGATTCAAGTTTTGTATTCCTTCCTTACAGGGTAGATCCCTTTTGGGCTGTCTCTGTCAATCAAACATGATGTAATGTATTTCCTTCAGCGAATGCTCCTCAAGAGATAACAGTGTTGTTGTACCAGGAGGTCACAGATCCCCTCTCAACTTCTTCTTTTGTCATCCTACAATCATCTCTCCCCACCTCGTTATCAACAAGCGTCTAATTAGCTGAGTGGCTGTTTTCGTCTCCCTGCCGGTAATTATTGTTCTAAAGGGCCCATCAACGGTGTAGTGTGGTGCATCAGTCTGGCTAGCCTGGGCTAATGGCCACGGCTACCTAATGACACCATTAGTTCTAATGATAGTGTTAACGGGTAGCCGCTAAACAGGAGTAATCGGTGGGGCTGTGTGCTTGAAGAGCTTGCAGGGGGATGTACAGAGGCGGAAAGGAGCAGAGGAAGGAAATGTTGGAAAGGTGAGTAAACAGTTTGAGAAGCAGCGAGTCGGAGCGACGCTTGACTGCGCGGGGTTGACGAAAGGAGGATTAGATGATCGCATTTTGAGATGTCTTCCTTTCTGTCTCCCTAGGTCATGTTCAGCTTACGTACTTCTGCAGCTGGAGTGACGTCGAGGAGTCCTGTGACAAAGAGGCCATTGCCAATATGTACTGTGCACCAGGTACGACATCTACAACTGTACTAATCCATTTTTTTAAATCTCTGATTACTCTTATGCACTAATTCTACACTGATTAATTCAGAGCCTATATTCATACGTGTGTTTGTGTGTCAGTCCGGATGTTTGTGTGGGGTTAATTCTATGCAGGCATGCAGGGCCATAAGTAGGTTACTTTCCCATGGTCACAAACCCCTCATTCATGAACAGGCATGAATAAACAACCCAAGTGAACACAAACCCCTCTGGAGATCAGAAAATGAGTATTCTTCCTGCCTCTGAAACAAAGAAATCTATAGTTTCATGTCCTCTTTAGTTTTTTTTTCTTTAATACGTTGCCTTATTGTTGCTAAAGGAACCTCATCAGGATGCATGCAGTACTCCTGTTGTTAGGTTTGACGTTTTCAATGAACACTCATTTGGTTGCTAATAGTAGTGAATACACATTTAATCAAATTTTCTTAAAATCTTCCAGCAACATTTTGGTGATCTTGTAGTTCTCTAATTGTCCTGTAGAGTTTGCTGTTGTGCAGCTGTGAAGCCCGTAGTGCAGTAACGCTGTGCATTGCCCCCAGCAGGCTTGTGGCAGCTCTGGCATGCTGTTTACAAGCTGCCGAAAACAAACTGCTGCTAGACTACAGCACCATGTCCCCACTTAGCACGTCTGTGTGTATGGGGCCTGTGTTTGACATATAGGCGGATACGTATTCTAGTAACTACAGCTTCACAGTTGGGTTGTTTCTTACATTATATGTGATTGGCTGGATTATTCTTTCTTAAATATGCAGGATGTAGAACTGCTAGCTGGAAACACTCGGACACACTCTGAGACATATACGATGGCCCCTTATACCCATTCTCTCTCCCACACACTCATATTAAGCCACTCACTCATATTCCTCCTCTCTCTTAAGCCAGAAAGGTCACTTCAGATTGAAATCCTCCTTGTGACTACAACATACATATGCAACTATTATAATTAATCTGAAAGCAACAAATGCTCTATCTAATATTTCAAGTATGCATATATATATATTTTTTATTCCTGGAGCAACAGTCTGTTTAAAAGCCTGATAATGGAAGCACATAGAGGCATGTGTGGTTGTGACCGGCATGAGGTGACCTAAAGACACAGAACGAGGATCGTAATGCTTTATGAGGCTGGAAATGTTAACTGCAAAGCCGAGATAAGTTTTCTGCTTAAGTTACTGTGGAATTATTTTGTTAGGAATCTTGTTATGAGCATCAAGTGAAAACTGTCTTATCGTGTGGATGGTAGGTTTGAATATAACGTGTAATCTTTTGAAAAATCCTCTTTAATGTAAATTTTATTTTCGGATTTCATAATGAATTCTTTTTGAACGTATTTCAGTTTCAGTTATATATTTAAAGTTATATTTATAATTTCTCCAGTTTTTCCTTTTTTTTGTCTCTTCTTATTTTTTACAGCTGTATCTGTACGGTTAATAGAAAATGAAAATGAATGAAAGCTGGATTTTACGATGTTTTCTCCAGTTATAATTACTTATTACATCAAGGAAATGTCTTAGTTTTGGCTGCAACCATTATCTATTAATTGTTTATTTGCTTTAAGTAATTTTCTGACTATGTGCAATTTAAAAAAAAAAAAAAAGAAGTTAGTCCATCCGGCATTGAAAAGAACTCGAGGGAAATCACTTTAAACCCATATAAATAAGAAAAAAATAATCAAACAATTCCAATTGGTACAACTATAACCAAAAAGACAAATGAGTACATGATTTAGTGACAATCAAAGTTGTTGTTGTTGAACGTCTCTAAAAGCTGATGAATTTGTCTTTTAAAGACGGCATGGTTCAGCTAGAGGCTGTGTCTAAATGTTGACCACAATGTCTGCGAGTGAGTCACACAAGAAATGTAATTGTTTTTACAGCAAAGTATTTCAAAAGGGTTAAAAAAAAAAAAAAAAAGCATCACCTTTTTGTCAAATGAAGTGGACATGATTCGACCTCAGCCCAGTTGTTAAAGGTCTTGTTAGTTAAATGACTGCTGGGCCTGCGTGGACCAATCCATGTAATACATAGAAGCTGCCAGCAGGGGGTGTATTACCCTTTAGTTGAGCGATAGGAACTCATACACATCCGTAGACAGTCCTAATCAACCAGTGGCAACTTTTTCTCTTTTTTCTTGCTTGTCTTTAATTTCCAACATCTCTGTTGTTACCTTTTAATTTTTAATTTTTTTTTACAAATGATACAAACTAATATTCCCTATTTTTTTGGATTATATTTGTTTACAAACCTGCAGGACAACTACCTTAAGTAATGCGTGTGTCTGTAGATGTATGTGCTTGTGAAAACACACACACACGCTAACACAGAGGTTAGTGAGTGTGTGTCTCTCTTGCCCTTGTTATGTATTGCTGTTTATCCAGACAGGGTCAGCTCTAGCGATGGCTTCATTCCTGATGACAGATTTATGACTGTTTGCCAGAAAGCTAGCAGGGGGCCTGCTGTGACCGTGTGTGCGTGCGTGTGTGTTTATGTCTGTGTGTGTGTGTGTGTGTGTGTGTGTGTGTGTGTAAGAAGAAGGAGGGAAACATGTTTTGAAAGCGCACACATTCACACCCACAAAAAAACAGGGGAGTGGACCCTGAAAATACAGCAGTAGGGAATTAATCTATTTATCCTACACTACTGCTTATTTCCTTTTCACCATTACGTCATCATTGATAAACATCAGATGGCTCATGTTTTTTTTCTTTAATAAGAAAAAGTACAAGCTGTTGCGTCGCCTGATGCGACATCATTTGAGCAGAAAAAGGGAATTGTTTTATTGTTCTGTTGAGGGGGAAGGACAAAACTGATTGTCTTCAACGTCTAGGAAAAGGGAAATTCAGTATTTTCTTCCCCTCTGAGGTAACAGGCCAGTAACTGAGAACTTCATTATTATACACACCTTTTTTTCTTTTGCTGTTTTGCTTACTCTTTTACCGACTAAGCCACAGAAAGATGTAATAGAGGATAACGTGTAGTTCCCCTTTTTTTGAAACAAAGCTCTCACATTGTTTAGAAAAGTAAAAAGTTCACATTCTGGAAACGAGGGAGATGAATTAAAGGTTTGTGTAAGGTCTGTTTTAGACTACTTAACTTACAAGATAAATACTGTAACTAAAAAAAACAGAGCCTAACCAATTCATAAGACACAAACAGTCTTGGGAGATCATACACGGATCCTTCCTTACTTCCTACCTGCGTGCAGTCTACTTCCTCTTTTAACAATGACTTTCAGTTAAGTTTTTAGGGAAGTTTTGCTGAGAGGAGAAGAGAGAAAGTTCCTTATGGCCCCCGGGAGAGAGGAGATCGAGTGTGATTAAGATACAAAGCAAAAGGGAACTGCGTTGTGTGAGGGGAAAGGGAAGAAGAAAAGGCCACAAGGTGAACGGAGTGTGTCGTTGTAGTGGCGAGTCTGAACTTCTCAGTATTCCCTTTGTCTTCTTTAAACTGCCATTGTTGATTTGAAAGTTTTCTGTGTGCTGTCTAAGAACTGAACTGTGTGTGGAGGTTGGGTAAGATTTGAAAGTTTTACCCATCACACAGTGTAACAGCGAGGTTTGAATGACCCATGGCCTCTGGACGCAGTTAATTCTCCCTTCTCATCCTCTTGCTCTCTGTCTCCTCTTCGCCCTGCCTCGCTCTGACAGAGCGGTAAGTGTAGCCAGCTCCACTGTACTCTCCCTGCAGCTCCTTAGACATTAATCCATTGTGATGACATCGACCTTGCTCTAAGATGTGTACGATTGTGTGTGTGTGTGTGTGTGTGTGTGTGTCCAGTATCTCCCCTCCAGCTGATAACTACGCAGGTATCACTAGTCCGTTCAATGACGATCTTCTCTCCTTGGCTGTCAAAACAGTCGTCCTAGGGAGCCCTGAAGACTGGTTGCTCAGTTGGCTGTGCGTGCGTGTGTGTGTGTGTGTGTGTGTGTGTGTGTGTGTGTGTGTGTGTGTGTGTGTGTGTGTGTGTGTGTGTGTGTGTGTGTGTGTGTGTGTGTGTGTGTGTGTGTGTGTGTGTGTGTGTGTGTGTGTGTGTGTGTGTGTGTGTGTGTGTGTGTGTGTGTGTGTGTGTGTGTGTGTGTGTGTGTGTGTGTGTGTGTGTGTGTGTGTGTGTGTCTCTCTGTGTGTGTAGGAAACATGCAAGTCGTATCATAACCTCTGCTGGAAGAGAACCTCACTGCCCTCTGGAGTTCCCCTCAGCCTCCAGGAGACGAGGGGGTCTTTGTCTCCTATGCTCCCCCAGCTGAGGAGCCTGGTCTCTGGGCACACACAGCAGTGACCCAGGGGTCCCGGCCCCTCTGGAGAGAGGGAAGCTGAGCGGCACAAGAGGCCATCTGGTACCCAGTGGAGCCAGTTGCGCACACACACACACACACACACACACACACACACACACGCACACACGCATACCCTCTCTCTGTCATACATACACTTTTGACTTTAACAAATGAGTATCACTCTGAGTCTCAGGTCTAGATTTAAAGCCCATGTGGATCCTCATAAGCCTTTCAGAGAGACGGTTCTGGATCAGAACACTATACAACAAGGAGTGGGATTGGAAGTGGTCAGACCGCCGATTCAATGCTCTCCTTGTGCACAAATTTGTTTGCGTGAATTTGAGGTAATTTATGAATATTACTTAAGGAAGTGGTGGTAAAGGTGTCCGAGAAAATTTAGAGCCCGTAATTAGTTGTAGCTGTAAATAAAATGAAACAGAATTATGTTCTGTCAGCAGGTTAAAGCTGCAATCATCCACAAATTCTCATCATTCGTAACAGCAAGTTATTTTTCAGGCCAAAGATTTGCTGCTTCTCTTTTTTCTGAAAATCTTTGGGGTCTGGATGTTTTACTGACAAACAAGTAAAAGATTTGTGAAATCAAGATCAGTGAAAATTGTCCTGAAGATGGGTTGTATATGACTTCTGATTAGCCTGACAAAAGACTGGGAATGTGCATCCTTTCAAGATGTAAACAAATCAACAAATTTAGGGAAAAAACGAAGGAAATCAAAATAATCGTGACTTGGAGAGGCGTCTGGGTTGTAGTTTTCTTCTGAGGCTTAAAATAGTATCCAGTTAAAGAAAACTGAACAAATATGTTCTCTATTCTTCCTGCCTCCATGTCTTGGTGTGTGTGCGCGCCTGTGTATATGTGTGTGTGTGTGTGTGTGTGTGTGTGTGTGTGTGTGTGTGTGTGTGTGTGTGTGTGTGTGTGTATAGCACGAGTGTGTTTGTGTTTGAGGTCAGGTCATGCAGATGGTGTGAAGTTGCAGCAGACGGTTTCCTCAATTTAACTGCTTTTTTATTATGCAAATCACCCTTTTATGAGACACACACTTGTTTGTGTGCGCGTCTGTGTGTGCGTGTGTGTGTGTGTGACTGTGTCCATGTTTTTGTGCCCATTTTCAATTGATTGTGTCAATTCAATGAAACATTAAGTTATCCAAGATGTCATTCTCAAAGTGTGTAATGTTAGGGCTTTAAACGCAGAATGATTCTTTGAAGGGGTTTAGTGCATGGGAGATCAAGATCAAAGAGAGAACGTTTTTAATGCTACAAATCTGATTATTTAACATCTAGCACTGGTTGATCTTCTTTCCTAGGTTCCTCCAGCCTCATAAGCTTGTTTATTTATTGATTATTTCTGTGTTTTTTTTTGCTCCTGTTCCAGAGGTGGGAGGTATCAGCGAGGAGATGGCAGCATGCGATTGGTGGAGTTTGGGTGCCATCCTGTTTGAGCTACTGACAGGCATGGTGAGTGAGAAAGTCGGGAAAAAAAATGTTATCTTTGTTGCGAAGGTGTTGTGGGATGTCTGTAGGTGTCTTGGCTTTCAACTCTCTCACACTCTTTATGGTGCTGCCAGGTTGTGTGTGTGATTCTGCGCGCGTGTCAGTATATGTCTGAGTAGGAGGAGTTTATTGTTTTTTTTTCCCTGTGTGTGTGTTTGTGGATGTGTGTGAGGTGCGTCTTGGCTGCCGTCTCGTACTCTGGTTCACGGGGAGTGCCAGGGGTGCCGGTGTGACTTTCTCCCCCAGCCTGAGCTCCATCTGCTGGGCCAGGGGGTCAGCTCTCGCTGGGCCTCTTCGCTGGCTCCTGGCGCAGCGCTGAGCTTTGAGCACACTGCTCTGAGGTCGGCGTGGAAGGTGAGGAGCAGGGCGGCTCTCAAGGTGCCGGAACTCGCCTGGTCCAGGATCAGGGACCCTCTTTTAAGACTGGCTTTTTTTGTTTGGAAGATACAAATCAGCCTGCATACATGAACTTAAACGCATGCTAATTATAACTTACAGCTCTCTTGAAGGACAAATGCACACACACTAGCAGCATGCACACACCCAGTGCAGGTGCAAAGCATCCCCCTTGATTTATTTGTATTATCTATTAAATTTGAATAAATTCTAACTGATTGCCAGTGGGCATATTTTCATATCAGCTATCAGTTTCTCCCATCAATGGCCGAGAAACATGTGTCGGGGGGGGGGTGTTATGTTTGTGATAATATATTGAACGATACACACCCACTTACCTGGAAAAAAAGAAAAAAAAAAGGAAAGTCAGTCACACAGATGTCTCGTTTGATGATTATGTCTGGGTACAGCCCTGGCAAGGATACACACACGCAGGCACACACAGTGTCTCTTGATCCTTGCAGGATAAGATCTCGCCTGGAGCAATCTTGACTGCTGCTAGGAACACAGCCAGAACTCCTGCAGCACGTACAGGAGAGAGAGAGAGAGAGAGCGGCAACTGATCTAACTGATGGAAAAAAACACATCCAGGATCCCCCAACAGAAGCAGTTTATGTTTTTTCTCTGGCTGCACTTTTTCTGCCCCAGCGTTTTTCAATTTGTAGTTTTAGATGCTCTGAAAGATAGACTGATTACGCTTATTATTGTCAATTATTCAAACAGTAAGGCTACTTTCTGTGGTTAGAAGAGAACTACTTTCTGTGGTTAGAAGAGCACTCTCAGGTCTCGTGCTCATTTTATCTTGTTTTGAGTTTTATGTGAATGCAACAACTCCTTTCATCTGACAATGTGACCAGGTCAGACTTTACCGACTAGACAGCTGTTAAACTGTCAGCCGTTTCCAGCGAAGTTGCGGAGTACAAACAAAGTATAAACATGTTGTATTTGTTCCAAGAAAGAGCAACAGTAGTTCAACCCTGGCCTTGTTGTGGTTGATGTGATCACTGTTGTTTCAGGGGCTTTAGCTCTTTGGTCTCCTCCTATTTATCCAGCGCTGATGCTCTCACTCTGAACTGTAAGGCCCTGCGGGTGTCACTGTATTTGTCCTTTTAGAGTCTTTGTTTTGACTGATAGTTATCTCTTTTTTTTTTTCCACCCCTCCTTCCTCTCCGTATACAGTCTCTGCTGCACTGTCATCCAGCAGGAATCGGTCGCCACACGGCTCTCAACATCCCGGAGTCTGTTTCAGAGGAGGCCAGGTCTCTGCTGGAGCAGGTGAGAGTTCCCCTGCTAGCTCGTTTTGTGATGTTTTAACAGTCAGCTCAGAATTAAACTTCTGGCTCATTCAAAAAGTTTTTAATGAGAAAATATTTACTTTTTTATCATCTATTCTTTATAAAAGTCACATTGACTCTTAAGTGACTAATAAAGAACGTCAACATGGGAATCTCGCCTGTAGATGATATTGATTCTGTTGAATCTTTTAAAGAGAACTCTCTCTCTTAGTAATTATAAAATGTATGTATGTGATTTTTGAAAATAGTCTTTGGCAGTCCTTTTCAAGTTGGAGAAACATGACTTATAGGTGACTTACTGCGGCAGAAGAAGTTGTTTATCAGTTTATTTAAAACAACATTAACTCTAAAAAGAGCTCTAAAAAGAGCGGGCTAAGTTTGGGCTGCTGGGTGTGTCAACAGACACACAAAAAGAGTGTTATCCAACTTTCATTGATCAGTAAGAGAGAAAATGACACAGCAGTACTAAAAACTACCGGATACACAAGCAATCTCTGGGAACATGGTAACAGTGACATCACAAACCTAAAGAAATTAGAACAATAAAAACAGGAGCTGGCTGTACTTACATCAATGAATAGTGGTGTATGTATGTGGAAGATTATATCAGATAAAAAAAACAACACTTGGTTCACATGGTGGACATATCCTTTGTCAGTTGCAACATGCTCGTATCTTAAAGCTAATTCAAAATACACAACTCATGCCATGTTGATGTGTATCAATATGGAGAGAAAAGATCAACATTTTCTTAATGTGACAAAATCATATTGCTGAGGAAAAACTTTCAGACACTATGGAATCACTATAATCCATTAGGAGTGCCTGATAACTACATTTCAAAGTTGTTGTTTCATCAAAGTGGGTTTGTCCATTTCTGTTTTCTGTCTCAATATCTTTTCCAGTTGCTCCAGTACAATCCAATGGAGAGACTTGGGGCAGGTGTTGGAGGCGTGGATGATATCAAATCCCACCCTTTTTTTGCCAAAATGGACTGGCCCAAATAGCCACTGTGCATTGTGGGACAAAGGAAACCAGAATTGCATTTTTTGAGGGGGGGGGGACTAATTGCCCTGGATGAACTATTTTCAGATTGGACAAAAAATAGATACAACGTAAATAACAATGCATTTCTGCACATGTCGTCATATCTGTGCTGCCACCCGGTCACCACATACCCCTTTTTCTTACTTCATTTACCAAGAAGCAGTATTAACCTCTGCGTATATTGTGCATTTCTTTATCATGTTTACCGTGTAACCTTATCTTTTCGTGCGGGGAGCATGTGGTGCAATAATTGACACAGGAAGTGCTGGTACTGAGTGACGATCCACTACAGCATTGTTGCTTTAACACTCCTTGTTCTTTAGCTTTTGAGCCAAAATGTCAACTAAGAGTGGCAGGGGGACTTTTTTTGTGATTTAGGTTTTTTTGCATACCATAACTAGTGCATGCTAAACATTAAACTGACACCTTTCATAAAGATCAATGTGCAATACCCTCAGTCTGTTGCTACCTTTAACACTTACATCATTCCTTACCCAGCCCACTGAGATTAGCCATGACTGAGACAAGTTGATGTGTGGTTTTATGCTCTGATGAAAAAACAGACATAATATCTCATTAATTACAACATCGTCCTTTTTTTGTTTTTTGTTGCCAACTCTTCTTACTGCCAAACAGCCCACATACAGTCGCAGAGATGGACACTATGCAAGGGGAATGAACAGGAGTAGATTTTTTTTTCTTCAATTGAACAATTAATTTATATTTAGATTTGATGTAATGCTTATTTAAAAGATCATGTCTGAAAAAAGGGCCGGTGTAAAATAGTGAATGAGTGTTTTCAATGACAGAGTGTTTCGTACATTTAAAAAAAAAAAAAAAAAAAAATGAAGTAAAGAATGAAGAGGTTTGAACAACACGGTTGAAAGTCACCCTTTCAAAGATTTTGGTTGTTTTATGAATATCGCAACACTGATTTTTATGCTTGAACAAATTTCATTTATGTAAAATACTTAATGCTCTGAACAAGAAATCTATGGAACAATAAATAATGTGTGTCCTGTAAATATACCTTTTAAAGGATGTTGTGCTGAGTGGAAGGTTCACCCAGGTGTCAAAAAAACATTGATTATGTTGAACGTGTCAATCACTTTCTGCCGCTTCAATCAAACCCCCCTTTTTGTTTTAGTAACACATCTAGTAACTTATCAGACCGATCAATTTCTGAATTTGTAATGTTTACAATGACTGAATTATATGGTGAACATTTCATTTGTTACTTTGGGAACTTTTTAACACTTCTTGTATAATGGGATGAGACTTTGGAGACTTTTCAAACACATCTTACACATTTCTGTAACAACACACAGATAGTGACTCTTCCACTGATGCTGCACACTATTGTACTTCACAATACTGTTGGCAGATTCTGGCAACTACAAGGTCCATACTCCACTTATTGATCGCTTATTATCAGACATAAACGTCACATGATTTTTTTTCTTCTGCTGAATGTTCACCCTTGTGTGTGCTCCATGTCTATACTGGTCTGTCAGTCACTCTGGAAAAAAAAAAATAAACCTACCTGGATGAGTTCATGTTGTGAGGTGTGTTTCTTTTTTTTTTTTGTACACATTGGGAGTGTGTTTGGAGTGTGTTTGTACTGAGGCTATAGCCCCTCTTATCATCAGGACTCGTGATACTCCTAGAAAGCCCCTGTCACCCATACTGAGCGTCACCGTGACAGTAATACGAGCCAACACACACACACACACACACACACACACACAGAGCAGGATTAATCACCAGCACTTATTGATGATACGCATTGGTTGCAGTTTAAATATTACAAAATAGGCATTATAAAAGTGTTGGTTAAATCTAATATTAAACTTTAACACAGTTCTAAATATATCTACAGCGTTCCCTGGGTCAGCAGGGTATGGGTTCACCCAGGCACTGAATATAAAAGAGACTGAGGACGTTTCACCTCTACTCCAAAAGGCTTCTTCAGTTCTAAACTAACTGGTGGACAGAGCTACAAATTGTCTTGATGATTAATACAAGGAAAAATAAAACACATTTCAATGACCAAACAAACCTGGAATAAACAAGGTATTTTTGGGGGGCAAAACTAAAATGACAGCCTATAAGTAATGAGGATCTTTTTTTTTTTTCTCTTGCCAAGAGTTAGATAAAGATTAATTGAAAAAACATACACAAATATTGGTAACAGTCTAGTCTCTATTTTAAACATACAAAATTTAAGTAAAAAAAAACATACATCTCCTGGTTTTACACTTGACCACCACATTTGTAATTCAACCAAAAAGTAGTTTGGTACTTAACCGTGGTGGTTTGATGCTGTTTGTGGGTTTCTTACTTAATTTAATTATTTAAATATAACAATAGCAGAAGTTAGATTTATTTACTGAGCCAGGCTTGCTCTTTCTCTCTCATATTCTCGCATATTTCATCATATGTATATTCTTTTATTATCACAGTGTGCAGAAACTGACTGGCAGGATCTCTCTCTCTGATAATTATTTAAATATAACAATAGCAGAAGTTAGATTTATTTACTGAGCCAGGCTTGCTCTTTCTCTCTCATATTCTCGCATATTTCATCATATGTATATTCTTTTATTATCACAGTGTGCAGAAACTGACTGGCAGGATCTCTCTCGACTCTACTCCCGGTTAAAAAAAGGTTTATCCTAAAATTTCTGTTCAACTTTGGGAGAATTATATTTATTTTAAATGAACTGAGATTCTTTAAGTATTTAAAATCTATATTATTTTGAATAGAATGAATCGCTAAAAATTCAATAGTTAATCGTGATTAATCACTTTTTTAATCACATGTTTGAAATTCTATTTTTTTACATTTAGAAAAAAATGGTTAGGCTTTTATTTTGAATTCTTGTACTGTCTTAAGCTTAGAGTAATTTACCTGCTGTTTGAAATAAAGTAAGGACCTTCTGTTAGATCGAAGGTTACAACATTAACTTTACTACGGAAAAAATAACTCGTTATGGATAAAAAAAACTAAATGAAATGAGCTAAAAAGAACTGTAAAAAAACAAAAAGTTTCATGTCACAAGCTGGATATCACTTTGGACTTATCAACTGAGCTGTTTGGAGTTTGTGATTTTTAAGTTAGATGAAACATTAAAAGATGCAGCAGTGTCATTGTTTTCCATCACTATGACTACAGGGAGACACTGCAGAAGCTTATCCATGTTACGCCTAAAGGGACAAAATAACCTTAATGTATTCATTTCAGAACCTATTTAATCGCTCATACATAGTTAATGCTGATAGTCTGTTTGGTTAAATAAGATCACCTAACAATGTTCTTACTCTAAAATCCTCAAAACAATCATATCAGAAGATTTGTGAAGGAAAATCACATCTCAGCTTGTCTGAATTGAAAGTGAACTTAGTCCTGCATTGGCTCCATTACCTGAAATCACACACACACACACACACACACACACACACACACACACACACACACACAGGTCGGAGGAGTTGTTAGCAGTGTCAGGGTGTATTCCCTTGTGTCAGCCTCACTGCCAAAGGGTCGAGAGTCTGGGCTGATTAGTGCTCGTCATAAGACCCGTCTCTCATTACACACACACTCAGGGCAAGAGGTGCACTTCAGCTCAGAGAAGAAACCTGTCAATCTCACTTAGTGTACATGTGATGGGCCTTCAATGTGTTCACTAAAACCGAACCATCCCTCCGAGCAGACTATACGATGCTTCACATGAAGAAGTTCTTCCACTAATGGCTCAAACGCCAAATGTTTGATATTATCTGATATGTAGGGAAATAGCACATCATAGAAATCTATCTAAATATCAATCAATCATTTTAATAAACATAAATGTTTAACTCACCTTTTTGCATTAGGATGAATAAATCAATGAAGACCCAAAGCAGATTCTCTGTAAGTGTGCAGAACGTTTACTTGTGTCTGCCTGCAGACTCTGTGAGTTTTGCCTTTCGACAGTCATCAGCATCTGAAGACTTTCAGGGAACTAGCCAAAGTCTACAAGACTGCAGGACCAATGAAGTCCAGACATTTGGATTCAGCCAAACCCTCAAAAACAACTTGAGTGTAAAGATGCATAGAGTAACCTATAGTAACCTATTGAGTACACTATACAAATAAAATTACAATCTTTATTATTATTACAAGATTTAGTCCCACCAATGAGGCGGTGTCTATTTGAGGCCTTTTGTATTCTTTGGATGACTTTGAGTTTTTAGCACATTCACCAAAAAGCGGTTTCCCCTCCAGACTTCTCAGGGGATTTCTTCATATAACTTTTCGTCCCAACAAGGGGGAAAACTAGATTACCCTTTTTTAATGATCTCACAACCCACAGAACTATTCTGTGTCCATTTAAGGGCCCCAGCCTTAAGGTTGGAAACCACTGGACTACATTACTCAGAAATGCATAACTCTTGTGCCAGGATTATATAAATACTAATCCCACAAACTACAAATATAAAACTACAACAGGAGCCAGTAAGTTTAGCATACTAGTAGAAACACCTCCGTCCAACATTAACAGAATATGCCTCCAGCATCTCTAAAGCTTAGAAATGAACACAGTTCACAGTTCACTTATTGTCTGTTTAATCCGTACAAACTGAAGTTTAGAAATAGAAAATTGCTTTACGGACGTTCTGTCTCTTACTATTTGTTGGCTCAGAACAGTTTCCAGTCAAACAAGTCTTCATCCTAACCAAAAAACAGTACGCTTTAGCAGTTACCCCTTGTTTCCATTCTGTATTTTAAGCTAAGCTAACAATCCACTAGCCATAGCCTGAAATAATACAAACAGATTTTAGATGAATTTAATTCATCTCAACTTACTCCACGCAATGAAGTCCTCAAAACTTAAACTCTAAATATCTTTAACTGTACATAAGTTATGCATTGCTTCATCATCATAAATGATTGATAATTATTCTTACACAAACTGACTTGTAGTTGATTGTTTTAACTTTAACCTGCTGCTGCTTTTGCCTGAATAAAGAACCTGAATGTTTCTTCCATTGCTGTCCATTTGTTTCCACACACACAAAGAACCAAGGTGCATGTGTTTTATTTTGAGTGTCTGTGTGTGTGTGTGTGTGTGTGTGTGTGTGTGTGTGTGTGTGTGTGTGTGTGTCTTTGTATGGGTACAAAGCCACAGGGAAGGATCCGTCTGGTCAGAGGCAAGATTAAGAGGACACACCAAGGACTCCGTGATGCAATGAGAGCCTCTCGTTCTGAGCTCTGAAAGCGCCACTCGGGCCTGCAGGCTGAATTGACCCCTGAACCCCTTCTGCAACTTCCTGGACCTCCCTCTCTCTTTCTCTGCAGTCTTTTCTCACCTCTCTCTGTCTCTCTTTCCCCATGCCCGTTGCGTCCACACAGAGGCTGCATCGAGCGGGCAGCAGCCAAATGGCCTGCCCTCTGCTTCATATTGCTGTTGGTCAGGTTTTGTTTTTGTCTTTGACGGTTTGACTTTCGTTCACAAAGCCCAGGAGGACTCCTATAGCCCAGGGACGGACACACTCAAACACTCACACACTCGCACTTGCGCCAAGCTGAAGAGTTCCGCTCGGAGACCCCAGGCATCTTCTCCAGCTTCTGTCAGAGCCATGATGTCATTATGAAGAGACACAATGCCTCTTCATTATCCCCCCCCCCCCCCCCCCCCCCCCCCACATAAAACACATACATCCCTACCACTTAAAGGACACACACACATGCTTCATGGGCAAAAGCACATGTACAGGTAAACAAAATTAAATAATTACTTTTACGATTTTGAATTGATCACTTTTTCCAGGTTCATGTGTATTTTCTCAGGCTCAAAATCTTTTCCTTTTTTCAATGTACTTCATATATTGGTTAGTGTGGTTTTGTTGGGAAACATGCATAGTGTTAAGTGTCTTCAAATGGAAAGGATCACGACAATAGCAATCAACAGAAGAAAAGAAGCAAAGCCATAAGCAAAACCTATTTCTGTTCAATTTTTACGAATCATCACTCACTTAACAACGCAATTTAAAAATAAAATGTTCTGACACACAAAGGCCAATCATTCAAAAAAAAAAAAATAAACCAACAAGGTGTCTTTTTCTGTAGCTGCAGAAACTATACAAAGAAACTACACAAATCTAACTGCCTCACAAAATGTAATAAAGAGCATATATTAACAAAAGTGGTCAGCTCCAGATAAAAATAAAGGTCTAATTAAATCTTCTCTTGGTCTGCCTTTAATTAACTGCTGTAATACTACTTGTCACTGCTGCCTCTGGCTGTCTCACGCCTTAATCTGATCAGATCGTACAAAGCAGCTCTGTCTCTTACCTCCACTCTTCCAACAGGCTGAACAAAATAAAGCTGTGCTGTAGAGACGAGGTAAATGTAGAAGACATGTCATGTGTTGTCAGTAGAATCAGCTTGAGTGTATATCAGAGTCGGTAAACACAACCCCAAAATTAACCACTAATCAGCCTGAAGGGTTTGGTGATCATACTAACAGGTCATTGACCTACAGTTCGCTGGTAGACCTTTATTATCTGTGTGGCTTCTTGCTGTAATGCAAAACAGTACAACAGTCAGGGAGAGGTCAGTGGAAACATAGGCCCAGCAGGACATTGTAAGACATCCCTACACATGCTCTGGTTTATATGTGACCTTTAGAGAAATATGTAGAAATGTTCAAAAGAAAACATATTTACTAGTTTAAGTTTGTTTGCCAAAAAAATGGGGCGATCATGACAAAAAGCTTTCAAAGTTAAGGAATGACTAAGGCTCTGTGGAAACAGTTTATTAAGTGTGTGGATCCTGAACACTGTGCCACTGGGTAGAGTCAACCTGAGACCAAGTCAAGACCCAGACAAGACCAAGGCAAGCCACACGGTGTAAGCCACACAGTGCATGACACACAGTGCATGACACACAGTGCATGACACACTTAACTTAAAATGAAACACAAGTTCTCCTCACAAATTGATTGATGGATTCTATTCTGAAAAAAAGAAAACACTTACAGAACACAAATTATTAGAGTTACAAAAAATGTCATTTAAGAAACAAGTGAAGTTATCTATTCAAATTATAGCAGGCCGTTTTTGCATCCAGACACAGAGATAATGATACAAACCACAAAATGTATATTTGATTAGTCCTCTGTTCGAAACTGAGACTAGACCTAATAGAAATGACTTCCAGTCTTAAAAGGGGCAGTGGTGAGCACTATGACACTGCCAAAGGAGCAGAAGATTAAGGAGATCTCCAGCATTCATTAGAGCCATCTTTTTAAATCCTAGGGGCTTATTGAATGGAGAGCCATGGTCTTCTCTTTGTGTGATTCCATGTAGGTGTAATGCTGGATGGACTTTTATTTTGACATGTGTTTGTCATGCTTACGTACACAGGTCACTTCCTGTTAGTTAGTTAGTTATTTCACATTTTAAAGAACTAAAATGTTTGAATGGAAAATGGTTTCACTGCCATATATTTACATGTGAATCAATATAACTAGCAAGTTTGTAGATCGTCTGGTATAGTAACAACTCTGTCGCTGTAAGAAGATGTAAAGATGTAGGCCTACCATATAAGAAGAAGGAAAAGCAAACTACTTCTCAAGTTGTCCCTTTTGCTAGCAAGAATTGTCATAGCTACAGTGAAGACAATAAATGTTTTACCAAGTAAAAGCATGTTAATTTTACAGTTCATTTGACTGTTACTTAAGTATTTGGATTTAGATTTGAAGAACAGTCTCAAGAGAAAGAGATGCTGAAAAAGGGGTTAATGCAGCCTAAATGCCTGAGAGATGTCCTTTCAAGTCAAATTACCCAAGGTGCCTAGCTGCATACAGCCTCCTCTGGATACCTTGATTAGAAGTGTGGGTTATTTTTCCTGCTCTGAGCGCTGGTCTACCTCACCTTCCCTGCCACATTGGATTTAAGCGTCTCTTTATATAACCGACAAGCCTGCGTGTGAGTCACGATGATGCGAGAGGCTCAGATGGTAAAGGAGTCCCAACCGGTGCCCAAAAGACGTGTCACTAGTAATACCTCCCCCCCAGACCTGAGGTGTCTCCTTTCATTGTGCTGTAGGCCTCTGTGATCCGTGTGGAAGGGCGGTGCGCCGGGGCCCAGGCATGCCGTTAGCAGCTCACTAACATAGCATTAGCTCCACAGTCATCTCAGTGGGCCTTCGCTGTCTCAACCGCTTCCTCGCGCTCGGCTACACACACCTTCTGTGACTCCACACCGCTTGTTAGCCGACAACCCCCTCTTCTCCCCTTCCCCCAAACTGTGTCTCCGCCTAGGCCTTTATCCTCCCTCCGGTTTATCTCCTTACTCACTCTGTGCATCCTCCTTTTTCAGGGTTTAGACGGTATCAGCAGGCGCTCTTGTTAGAACTAACAAACACATGCTAAAAACTCCAACACTTAAGGCATTTGACTGTCCTGCTTAAAAAGAAGATAAGGAAAAAGAACAGAGAGCGCCATCAGATCACTTTCTCCCCTCCTTGTGTTTGGGGTTGTGGGGGTTTGCCGCAGGCGACCTGGAGGGGAATGAGATGCTTGTTAAGGAGTGTTCCTGGGAATGCAGCTTGAATGCCACCCTGGGAGCTAAAATCTACCCGCTAATCTGTCTGTTCCTGCGAGGCCGAGTCTTCCTGGCGAGACACATTCTGTTACAACACACACACACACACACACACACACACACACACACACACAGTGCACGGTACAGTCCCAGCCAGATGACATCTCACTCACCCTTGAGGGAGAGAGCAAAGGAAGAGGTTCAGAGGAAGAGAGAGAGAGAGAGAGAAAGGGGGAGTCTCTGGGAAGAGGGGCTGCAGATTAGAGGAGGTAGATGACATCTCACACATCCTGACGGGAGGGCATGAGACAATCAGGTGGGGGATAACTTTGTGGCAGGGGAGGTGTGGACATTTTGATGGCAGAAAAAGATGAACAGAGAGGGGCTAGTTTCAGAAAGTTTGGTGTTTTTAACTAGTTTTGGGGGGCTTTTTTGGGTAGCAGAGGACAAACCAAACCGAGGGTGAGGTGTGAAAGGGGGGCAAAGGGGTGAACGGGTGGGGTGAGCAGGGCTTAGAGCAGTTGTCTTGAGGGAGTGCGGAGGATCCTTGGAGTCCTGGCACCTTATGGCATGGCCTGCAGTCAAACAGATGCTGCAGGCCTCGCCAGCCTTGAGCAGGGCACAGATGAGACCGTTTAGAAGCAAAGGAGGGACGTGCCTCATCTTACAGAGCAGTGTGTGTGTGTGTGTGTGTGTGTGTGTGTGTGTGTGGACCTGTCTCTCAAAGAAAGGAGAGCGTGAGTTGTTTGTTGAAGTTATGCTAATATGCGTCTTCTACGGTTGATTGCACATTCGGTGGTTTACGATCATGATATACTTGCAGGTTCACTGTTATCAGAAAGTGGAGTTCCTCGCAGTTTCAGCAATAAAAACGTACATAATTTCCAAAACAAGTACTATCACTGTTATACTACTTATACACAATCAATTCCATTATTAAAAATAAAAAAGGTCTCTGTAGGTCTTTGTAGTTCTTCTATAGGTGACACCGAAATGCAATATCTGTGAGTGGAGCCACACCAAGCACTGAGCACTAAGGATCTGAACACAAAGGGATACCTTGAGATTCAACAAAGAATACATGTAAAAGCTTTATAAAGCACCTTTTTTTACTTAGTGTGTGTAGAATCTGGTGTTAAAAAACTTGAGCCATTCTATGAACTAAAGATTTTAGTATCTCTTTAAACAGGTTATGACACAGTCTGAAGTTAATACTGACGTCTTTATTTGACCTCGAAAAGCAAACGAGAAGATAATCAAGATCTATAAGGTTATTTTGAATGCCTGTAACTGCAGCTCAGGCTCAGGTGCCAAACAAAGTCCTGTACCGTCAAAACAGCCTCTCTTTATTTCGACGTTTCCATCGCACAGATTTACCAATGTGTGATATTTATGACTGTTAAAAGAAAGCAGGATGACATTTCTTTGTAAAAAAAAACAAAAAAAAAACACTACTAACAGGTACAGGGCAAAATAAGCAAAGAGGTACCACGTTTCCACAGGGGATGCCAAAGTCAACACAAAGCAAAAGTTCCTATAAAAAGTTTCTATAAAGGTTTAAAATGCAACATTTTATACATTAATCTAGCAGATATCAGATATATCCTCACTGAATATAACATGAGTAATGCCTTTGTAAAAAGACTGAACTCAAACTCCCACTGGGCTTGTTGTCCTTGTGCTCTGTGCTCATACGGGATGTGACGGTGCTTCCTTCAGCTTGTTTGTGTTTTGATCGGAGGCTCAAACATTTTTCATTCATGTGAACCCCTCTCTGTCCAATGGTTAGCCCCGCCACCACGTGGGGGGGGGGGGGGGAACAATTCAGTGAGAACCAAATGACTATCCAAACCGAAGATACAAGAACCGAATCAACTTTGGGCTTCATATCTGAATCAAGATCAGTGGAAGAAATGGCTGCACTCAGTGGTAACACTATAGGAGGGGTGGGGGAGTGGGCAAAGTGGTGTGCTGAAGGGACAGTTGTGTTTTGGATTGAGAGACCAGTGGTATATATTATACCTTCAAGAATAGCTCATTTGAGTCTGCCCTTTTTCTACTTGTAATTAATTAAGCTATTTTATTTTTTTTAGATATGTCACAACAACAAAAAGGACATTTAATGAGGGGATGAGTCACCAGGGGAATAAGTAATGGAAGAGAATAGATTCATGGTATCTAGGTACGGCCATTCCTGCTCTCTTTTCATTCCTGTCTCTCTTCACAAATCAAACCTGCATTTTTAAGGATGGTAGACAGGTTATGAAAAAAAAAAAAAAAAAATCCATTGTATCTTTACTTGAGAATCTGTGCGTCTGTTTTGGAAAACTACCGACTCTAGTGGGTGGAAGCATAAAGTAAGTGGAAGAAGAGCAGCGCCAACTCGCTCCTCGCTGTCTATTCTCTCTCCTCCATCTCTATTTTTTCAAGTGTAAGTGATAATATCCTCCCTTTTTCTACCTCTCAGCGGCTTGAGTGATTTGCTAAGGCGGTGCGTTCATGTGTGTGTGAACGTGTACATGTGTATGTGTGTGTGCGTCTCACATTAGCCTTTTTCCATTAAAGCAATTTCGCCGCCCATTGTATTCCTGAAGAGGACCTGGGAAGTCACTAATGGTGCCTTGCGTCCACACTTGCGCGCTCACACACACACACACACACACACACACACACACACACACACACACACACACACACACATACACACACACATACTGGCCTCACGCGAACACAGCAGAACATCTCTCAGTGCGTGTGCTATCATCACCTGTCGCCTGATTGCTGTAAAACACACACATTAGCATAGAATGAGACACATTATCACTCCTGATTATGGGACGCTAAGAGGTTTCACAGGAAAAAAAAAACACCTCACACCTTTTCTCCACAATGCCGCCTGCTAGTGAGATAAATGCATGTTGTCCAACATCTATGACGCTACCGAAACAGCCTGAAGACTGCGCTGATGGATTTAATGGCCTCTTGTTGTTCATGATCATAACTGCTCCGATTTGTCATATCAATACTAATTTTTTAAATTTGTGGTCCGGCTGCCTCCATCAAAACATGTACTTTGTATGTTTCCCGCTGTTTTGAGAGTGGAGTGAAAAGGCCCTCACTGGTGGTGATTTGAAAGGGTTATTACTTATTTTACAGGGGAATAACCTAAGTAAGAAGAGCACACACACACACACACACACACAAACTCACACTGCATCCGCCATAACAGAGTTGACAGAGCATGGTTAGCAAGTGGCCCTCTTTTTTTCCCTGTCTTGATGATTACAGGAAGTGTCAGCCATGTACAGCGGAGGCAGAGGACACTTGTTTGGGTCTAAGGTCACCCATCTCTACACTTTGCAATGTTATTTTAAGTCTTGGGTCCCTGATGAGGTTTGCCATTTTTGAGAGGCCACGCTCATTTCAGGGGTGCACAACGTACAGAAGGAAGGAGGGAAGACATTGTCATTGATGAGTTTTGACTATTTTCTTAAGCATGTCTGTTGTTTTTTTTTTTTTTCATCCGCATCCTGGAAACGGAGGAAGGGCCATGTCTGGATCCATATATAGCATGGCAGGGTCACAAGGTGACGGGCAGAGGGCTAAGATGGGAATCCCCCGGCTTTGGAGTTCAAGTTGATGGTGTGTCAAGAAAACAGACGACTCCAGATGACTCAAAGGGTTAAAAGAAGGATTCAAAATTCCTTTCTGTGGTGAAGTAGTCACCATTTTACAAAAGAACAACTAAAAACACAAATATTTTCTGAAGTTTTGGGTTACAAACTAAAGACTACAGACTGCTTTCCCCACAAAAATCCCATTAGTTAAGCTCAGCTGTCATCACATCTTTGTACATATTCCACGACGGCGTTAACATAGCGTTGCGGAGGCACAGCACAGTGGAAGCTCCACATACACACATAATCAGAGATGCATGCACACACAGCGCTGCGCTCCCCCAGCTGGCTCCGCTGACACTGTCTGACCTCTGTAAAGCCTCTGTTACTACCTCTGAAGACTACCCCCCGCCCCCCACCATTACGCCTCCAAAGCATTAAGATTGAAGGCAAAATACACAAGGCCGTAAATATCGGGGCTTGAAACGGAAGACTGAATAATGTTGTCATTGTCAAGAGTTTGATAAGGAGATTGATACTTTACCTCTTAACCGGAAGGTCGAGGGTTCGATCCCCAGCTGAGCAACATGTCCGATGTGTCCTTGGGCAAGACACTTAACCCTGCATTGCTCCCGTTGCTTCGGTGGCGGTGTATGAATGGATTAGTGTTGTACTTACTCTCTGATGTACGTCGCTTTGGATAAAAGCGTCTGCTAAGTGAATTGTAGAGTTGTAGAATCTAGCAGCCTGTCAGCTTAGCTCAGCCTGGTGCAAAGCCTGGAGTGGGAAAAGGTTTCCTGGCTCTGTGCAATAGTCAAAAGATTCACCTGCTAGCATCTCTTACCCTCACTGATTCACAACTTTGTTTATTCTATAAAACCATCGTTGAAAATAACTTATTTCTTCCCCCAGTGGTTATAGGTTTAATGACTTTGCTATAGTCTGACGGTAAGCCAACCCGTCTGTCCGCTAAGTTCAGCTTCATATTCAACAAAAAGACATTAGAGTTGAAAAACTGTCAAAACATAATAAAAAGGTCTGCATTTTAGAGGGAAGTCTGGAAGAATTAATCAACTAAGATTTTGACGGGTTTTGATTAATAAAACAGAAAAATTTAAAATACCTGTACAGCCGGAGAACTTAGTATTAAAAGCGATTTTTAAAATCAACCAAAAACTAAATGTAAGTTCAGATTTCCTTGGCACTTAGCAGCTTCGTTAGCCCACCTGTCATGCAGCACACACATACAGAAAACACACACACACACATACACATACACACAACGAGGTCTGTGATAATGACATAATTGTCCCGGAGCACACAGCCATGCAAATAGGGAAGATGGCTTGTGTTGCCATCCGTAGGTCTCCGCCATCTATTTCCATTATTCTAATGCACTGCTACTGATGACCTCCTCTCACACAATTAACAGTCAGAGAGAGAGAGAGAGAGAGAGAAAGAGAGAGAGAGAGAGTGAGCTAGAAAGAGAGAGAGAGAGAGAGAGAGAATCTGTGGTATTAGAGAAAAGCATTTTTCTGTCCTCATCTTTCTACCCTGATCTCCTGGCCTGTTTTTTAAAAAAATGGCGTACCATCTGTAACATATGGTACATTTGTCTCTCTCGTTTTTTGTTTGACTTTTGTCTCCTCTCTTCATCCATCCCTGGAGGCAGAGATGGAACTAGTTGGACAAAAAGAATTAAAGTTGAAAATATCACCCGTCTCTTTTTTCACATTCCCAAGCCATTCCCTCCTCCATATTCTTTTCTGTGTCTCTTCTTTCCCCCTTTTCATCTGTGTGTGTGTGTGTGTGTGTGTGTGTGTGTGTAATTGTGATCTTGGGAGAATGGGCTGTTGATTCTGGTCTGTTCCTTGGCTCCCCGTCTCATGGTCTTGGCCCGGGTCTGATCCCCTCCGATTGGATCGGGGGGCTTTTGTGGTGGCTGATGGGACAGAATTAAGCCAAGTGGCACACACTGAGCACGCTCCGTGGCGGGCAGATGGAGGGAAAGTGAAAGAGCTGTGATTTCTCATTGTGTCCCACCGTCTTTTGGGGTGTGTATGATACCCCTAGAGCACGTCGTCCATCCAAGAGCTCTATTCTTCAATCAGTGGCCACCGCTTCCTGGGTCCAGAGACACGCCTCTCCAAGATTTCATCTCGGTATCAGACCACAACTGGGTTGTAAGCAGCTTAGAGAAGAATAATGCAGGATAGCAAGATACAGCAGGTCAGTTAATGTGTAAGGCTCTGAAGTGTAAATTACAATGACTTACTATTATGAGCAAGTAATTGTTTCATTTGCAAAACTTATTTTTAATAAAAATATTTATTGTTAAGAGAATAATGCATGGCAGATTTTTAATAACTTTATAAACTGAAATGACGCAGCCCACATGGAAATCTTTAAATAATCTGGGGCCATCCATACCGCTAGGATTAAAGCTCTGGGTTCCCTTTCTATTGTATAAACCAAAAGTAAAAAACATGTTAACTAGCTTAAGGCAATACAGTGCCAATAAAAAGTCCATACACATTCCTACCACTATTTGAAAGACACAAAATAAGTGTTTAAAGTAAAATGTAAAACTGTTTCTCAGGCATGACCCCGCGCGGCCCACCTACAGTAACCTCAGGGCCCACCAGGGGGCAATGGCCAACACTTGGGAGTCACTGATTATTGGATAATTTATAAATATACAGTTGTTATTTAAATGAAGTCTCTGCATCAGTGCACTTGTGTCCAGCTGTTGACAATGAGCTTGTATGCTCAAGAGATTTAGGGAGTAAACAGATGCCCAAAATGTCTGTTTAAACATGTTCAAAACCCGATTAAAAAGATATAAAGGGGTTAAATGACCAATGCAGTAAAAGTTCCCACAGATCATATTTAACCTTTTACCTTTGGCGCCCAACCCCTACAGCTTAGCCTCAATGGGATTTACACCACTAGTGTGTCTAATAGTTATTTGACCCACTGCTTTTCTGGACATACATATGTGAGTGTGTTTGGGTGAAAGTGACGATTACAGCAGATTACTTACACCCATGTTAAAACAGGAATTAGTGCCCAATAAGAAGTGCTTACAGGGTCTAAAACATTAAAGATAATCATTTGTGCCAAGGGGAACATCACCCGTTGCATCACGCAAACACCAACTCTTACCAATGCATGTTTAAAAAGAGTAAATGTGCCAACCTCGCCCTTTCTCCATCCCCTTCATCCCCTCCACCCCTCCCTTAAAGTAGCAAAGCGAGCTGTCCGTGTGGTGCTTAACTGCTCCTCTGATCTGGATATTAGCAACGGGGCTTTGGAGTTTAATACTGAGGTGGGAAAATATTGAAAAGTAAACCAAAAAAACCTGGATGTCTAGTAGGAAAGGTTGAAGAAAATGCTTTCTCAAACCTTCATCTAGGACTGAGATGAAGCAGAGCCCTTTGCCCCCTGTTCTAAGGGGGAAAAGATAAAGAGAAAAGAAAGAGAAACCATGAGAGATAACAGCAGTATCATTGCGTCCCCAGTAAGGGTTGAGTGATCTACTTAGGAGGGCCACGGAAGGACTGGCCAGCAGAAGCCAGATAGATGCCTGAGCAGGCTGGCAGAGGACCAGACACCCCTTTAAATCTGCTACTATGGCTAATCTCTAATCTGGAGATTTACTATATCTGTTCCCCTCTGCCCCTGTGCCTCTGTTTCTCTTTTTTCCTCTCTATTCCTACCTCCCTACATCTATAAATGGAGCAATCTGTGAGTATTTCAAAAATGCATTTATCCCCAAAATGTGTTATTAAAGACTGTCTAATTCCCTGCACATCCCTCGGCTGACCAAGCCCCGCCCCCCACCCCTGCCAAGCAACACACATAAATGCACACACGCACACAAACACACACTCAACATTTTTTGCAGATGGTCGCATAATGCACAATCAGCCAAACAAGTCGGCTGATTTCAGGGAGGAATGTTGGACTCCCTCTCTCCCTTGGAGGGCATCCTTGGTGGACATGGCTTGCTAGAAGCCATTGCTGGCTCTGTGCAGCGAGCTAGCATTGGTCGCAACAAATCCTGAGTCTTCCCTTTACTGGACCAGCTTACAGGTTTGTCTGAGTAAGACAATGTAGTAGGATTGGAGCAAGAAAAAGGGAGTGTCTTGCTTATCTATCAGGTGATTAGGACATGCTAGAGCTCGTATCCTGATTTCAAAGGAAGGCTTTAAAATGATCCAAAATAAGGGAAAAAAATGAAATAAAGCAGTGCAGTTAAAAAAAAATAGTGTCTCTGACACCATTGGTAATGTCACTAACTTATTTATAAATAAATTACTGTTACTTTTTTTATATAAATAATGAACTAATCTTTTAGGAAAGCAGAATTCACCTTCACTTCCATCAGGCTTTTTTCCTTTTAATTTGACTATTTTTTCCTCTCTTTTATAGAAGTCAACCACTCTCTCGATTGGCTGCTAAACTAATGCTTTGTCAGCTGGAAGTTAGCATACACTCGAGTGTACTGCATGTGAAGTATTCAAGTATGTGCAGCAGAAAACTGCAGACTAACTGGCTGCTGGGGCCGTTTCTATTTGATCTTTCCATATTGAGTAAAAATGTCCAAAGTGTAACATGGTTATTAATGGAAATACAATCCCACAGTAAGACTGTTTTACTCTCTGATCTTATCTCACATGCCTCACAGCAAATAGAATCCATGAAAGCCTTATCCATTCAGACGTCTTGATAACACATTTTCTGTCTTTATAATGATTTCGCAGCGATGTATTTGAATTTGAAGAATGCATCCTTTGCGGCTGAAAAAAAGCACCTTTCCATAAGAAGCACTCAACTCATGACAGTTTTGAAACTTGCATGTTAAAGACATGATGTGTCTTCATATTACGGAGGTCGACAAAGGATCTGCTATTTAACATGGAAATGTATGCAGTCCACTGTGTTTTTCGATCAGGCTCAATTCTTGCAATTCTCCCCTTGTTTTGCCTTCCAGGTCCGGATTTGTTCAATTCATTGTCACCGACTCTCTCAATAGGATAGGTGAATGTTCACTGACACTAATGTGTCACGGGTCAAGAGAGGAAGGGTCCCACTTCATGTGCATCTTCTTCCCTGCTCTGCTCTTTGCTGCCGCCAAAAAACAATGCTTCCCTCCTCCCTCATTCCTGCCTCCCCGTACTTAGGCCCTCGCAGCAATTATGCCCAATCACAGGGCCTCAATAGGAAGCAACCAGGGCTTGTTTGTGCCTCTGCGGTCATTAAGAGGGGGGCGAAGAAAGGAATTAATGACTTAATTGAGGAGGAGAGAAAAGAGGGAAATCACACAGACTCTGGGAGCGGAGGGGAGAGTATGAATGGGGCGCCTGGAACGCTCCTGGAGCAGGGGATTGTGGGATTGCTGAAGTGTGTCAAGATTTTGGTCGTCCTCCAGAGCAGATGGCGGCTTGTCGTTCGCATACCATCTATTCTCCTCTTTGTCAACCCAGAACAGCTTCTTTTGTTCCTCCCCATTGCTTTGCTGCAAAAGTTCATGAGCGAAGGGAAGAAAAAAAAGAAAAAGAAACAACACAACAAAACTGAAACATTGGTCCAGTTTGCTCCAGATTAACAGTCTCAACGTCTCTCTCTGTCTCTCTCTCTCTCTCTATGCCGCCTAAGTTTTGACCAAATCAGAAAGGATGCTGTGTCTAAAGTGTTGCTGTGCCAGGCTTGGCACATTGCTATTCATTCCTCTCTAATGTGGCAGGGTCCCCGCACTGCCAAGCCTCCACTCCTGCTTCACAGACTCCTGATTACTGTGGATAAACACGCAGGAGGAGATCCCCCTCCTCTCCTCTATCCACACCAACTGAGACTTGAGAGATACGCTACCTCCAGGAAATTCTGGCTCTCGCAATATCTCTTCTAGTCCAAGATTTCAAATCGATAAAGTAATCAGGAGGAAGCTGAAAAACAGCTTGCTGACTATTCAACACACCTCTGAAATGTTCCACTTTGGTAGTTGCATCAGAAAAGTTAAACAAGGATGCACACAGCACCGTTAAACCCAGGGGTCCACAGAGCTGATGATGCTAAGCCGTGGCGCCCGAACAGTTTCCTTTTTCTCTTTTTTTCTTTCATGTTCCTGATTCCTGGAAGCATTCCTTGTGACAACATCGAATGAAAAAAACAACTGAAGCTTATTTGGAAAATAACTAGCACCTTTGCGGGGCTGAATAATTAATGTATGCTAATGCTAAACAACGTATTAGTTATTCAAATGTGATCCTTTTAGACAACAGCACTGTTTACCCCCTATTACTCCCTCTGATCGTCCACTCCAAAAGGGCGGGACATAAAGAGAAGAAAGACGAGGAAGAGAGCCCAGATGAATGTATGTGACACTCGCAGACACCAGCCAACACAACAAAGAAACACAGTGAGATTAGCATGACAGAGAATACTAGCGCTTCAGACATTAATACACAGCATGAACTATAGACACACACAACCCTCAGGGGCCCGATGCAATATTCATCTCCTCTACCTCCTCAAATCGTTCTCTTTTCACACCTCTCTGTCATTTTTTTGTTACATTTTCAACCCTCTCTCCAGTCTTTTCTGTTCTTCTACTCATCTCATCTCCCTCTCTTTCCCACCCCTCTGCTCTTTCTCAGTAGACGTCTGAAGGGCCCTTAAACCCAGAGGAGATGGGGACTGGTCTTACCCAGGGCAGGGGGCACTGCGTGGGCGTGGTTTGGATCTCTGTCTGGAGGATGGTTATGTGTCTGAATGTTGGAAGAAGGGCCTCCCATTGACAGATTAAGGACCAGGTTGGCTGTACTTGAAGACTATGGTTCTCTATCGCAGGAGGTGAGACTGGAGTGCCAGGTCACACATTAGCATGTGTTTTGTTTGCAGCTCTGCTGTCCCAGAGTCCGTTACTCAGTTGTATCATTAACAACCAGCCGCTCGAAGAGGAGGGTAGATCCACTGTCTTGTTTGCTGAGAGGTATTTGCACAGCCTGTTAGGCTTATGTAAAATATGTTAATCTTTCTAACACACATTTATACTACACAGACTTGGGAGTGTTTAATATTGATACCCCATACTCAGTAGACTTAAGAGTATCCTGCCTGTGTCTACATTTCTTGATAGCTAGTACACCCAAAGTACTAGTTATTCCTTAACTAAACTAACCTTTTCAGGAGAGTTTTGATGATTGCTGTTGCACAAGGTACTAATTAAAACAAAGTGTATTACCAACAGTTGATCATTTGGTTAGTCTCTGTTGGAGAAAACAGCTGTAGACTAGGCATGGAGGAAAAGCATGGAAGAAAATATAAATAACTCTGGGGATGGGGTCAGAATCAAAACCTACTCAAGTCACCTAACAAGCCTATTTATCCCTACAAGTTTTGTACTCCGACACATGCTGTATTACACTGCACATTACATGTAGTGTTGGCTTCAGAAAGTTCTGCTGCAAGCTAAAATGAAGCCACTTTTGGAAAAACATCTGAGGGATAGAAGGTAGACTTTAAATATTTTAGGTACCACAAGCCGGCCTGTATTCTGTGAACTAGAGGGGGAAGAGGACACTATGTTCTCTTTAAGACATGATGGTCATTGAGAACTTCATTGATGTGAATAATGATTTTAGATAATATTTTAAAAGGAGCCACTTTAGAGAAGCTCATATTGTAGGGCAGCATGTTGGAGCAGCTAAAGAGAGTCTTTAGGTACTTATTAAAACTGACTGATGATAGAGTATTTCAATAATCCAGCCTTGAAGTAAAAAATACATGAAAATCATCATTGCCATGTTAAGTTGAATGAGTTAGAACAATGTGGTTCATTGTTAAGTACAACTGATGTTGTCTGCATAATAATAATAATAATAATAAAGATTTATGTTTATAGTATGTAAAGGTAACATAAGGTGAACGATATCTGTTTGCAGACCACTCCTTGTGGAAGCCTTGTGTATTGGTCCCCAAGTTTATGTAAACTTTGCTGCCCTAAATAAGTGAGTATATGATATTAAAATTTAGCCATCTGACATCCAACACCTGCATGAATGAAACATACCGGGGAGACAGAGGTTGTGTGGAGCAGTCACAATATCTTAACACGGGTCCTTAAAACATATTTTTATGCCAGCTCCCGTCTGAGAGCTGCTTTCATGTGTGCGTCGGCGGGGCTAAGAATCGCCTGAAGCAAGCTCCTCAAGTTAAATCAGTCTGGGAATGTCTTTGAACATCCCTAAAGCTACTCCTGCCTGCACAAAGGATCAATGCGTCTGTGAAAAAGGCAAACACAGTGGAGTCAACCCCCCCACCCCACCACCACCACCACCACCCCACCTTCCTCCTCTTCGTCAAAGATGGGTTTTAATTAGGCACAAATTAAGGTATTTCCACAGCCGCCATAAAACAAAAACCACATGATGGGAGAGCTGTGGCTGCACCATTACCAATAATCACACACTAACTTCACACATTGTCTCTCAGCAGCAACAAGGTCAAAGATGTGAAGCTGACCTGGTTTTGACACATATGTCACCTTTTAAACGCTGACAGCTATAGGCCCCTCCTCCCTCCCCTCTTTTGATTATGATATCACTATTAAAGTCTTTTGTGTTTGATAAAAAGGAGCTGCTATTTTTGATACAGAACAATAATGTATAGCTATTACGGTATGTGGACTGAATGACAAACAACACAACTTAGCATTGAAACACACACATTCTGTCGGTCTGTAATTGTGGGGTTTGATAGTGAAGTGGACGGATGCGTTTGGTCAAATGTCCTTGGATTTATTGTAACTGGGGAAACAATGAAGTCAATTTAGGGTGTTAATCATAGGCTTTCATCCAGAAAAAAAAAAGTCCTGGTTGTGTTCACCCTCTGATAAGTCTGTTCTCATGCTAATTGTACAGTAGTATAATAATTAAGCTAATGACTTGGAGGTGTTCGCATGTGATTTAGAGACCATGTTTACCTCTGGCACTCTTAACGAGTGACTCGAAAGTCAGAAGGTCTAGATCACTTTTACTTTCATAATTATCCTGCTGTAAATTTTTCATCGAACAGAAATCTCAAAGTTAAATGAAACATTACAAAAGAAATATTTGTACGCGAAAGAGATTGACCAACTAATCAACTGTTGCAAATACACTATGTTAATAAAGTTATCATTTTACACTGCAATTAGTTCTACAAAGATGAAAAACTTTTGAACAAACTTTCTGTTGCTCTTGTTGCCTGCCAACTTCAATGACTCCAGCTGCGACTGCCAAAACACTGATTCACAATGTGACAGAGCTGGATGATGACAAAAAAGGCACATTCTTAACTCAAAACACTGTGCCGATGCTTGAGATAGTATTTCTCTCCTTTGTGGGATGGATGATAATAGGTGAAAACAAAGAAGCAGGGTGTAAAATGCTTCAGCTGAGCGTGATTACAGCTGTGGCCGTCATTAGGCAGCCTCTTTAATGTAATTGATGGAGTGGATTCTCATAACAGACCTCAATAGACTGGGCAGGGTCTCCTCGTTTATTTGGACTCATCTGCATTTGGTGTGTGTGTTTTTGCATGTGTGTTTATGTATTTATGTGTGTGTGTGTGTGTGTGTGTGTGTGTGTGTGTGTGTGTGTGTGTGTGTGTGTGTGTGTGTATGAGGCATGAGGTAGAGCCAGAGTGTGCAATAATTACAACTTCACACTCTTCAGACACTTAGAGAAAAGAGCAAAACAAAGCTCAGTAATCAGTGTGTGTGTGTGTGTGTGTGTGTGTGTGTGTGTGTGTGTGTGTGTGTGCACGTGTGTGATACGTTCTAAGAGCAATTGTGCAAATGTGGTCTCAGTGTCTGCAAGTGTTTGCGAACACACAAAATTGTGAATGTGTGAGGCAACTGTGAACAAGTTAGTCCCATAAGTGTGTGTGTGTGTGTGTGTGTGTGTGTGTGTGTGAGAGAGAGAGAGAGAGAGAGAGAGAGAGAGAGAGAGAGAGACTGTTTGCATTTGCTCAAGGATCCTGACCCTTCAGAAATGACACGTTTTCTCTATCCACCCCATCCTTTCCCCACACATTAGGTGCTTACAAAAGACAGAGCACTAATGCATCATCTAATTGGCCTAGGCTCCTGCCTCTGCCTCTCCCTCCATCACTCTATTAGCTCAGTAATTACCCATATGCCTCAGCGAGGCGGGCGTCCAGATAATGGCCGCCTCAAGGGCCCTTGAGCGCGGCAGAGAGGGGCCGCAGTCTGTCGCCGCAGGAACACAGCAAGCTCTCCAAACTATCCCAGAACGGCACTGGGAAAAACACAACGGGAAAGGAGTTTGGCAACTTCATCCCAATCCACCTTTATCTCCCCATCCTCTACCAAAAAAAAGAAAAAAAAAGTTACAGGTTGAGGGATTGGAAATGCAAAATTTGGCTTTTTAAATTAGCTGATATGTAATTGTGTGTGTGAGTAGACCTCAGACATGCTATTGCATTTCTTCAAAGGAAAGTCGAAATTCAACACCCTGGCCAAGTATCCTTGCAATCATATCAACATGGAATGATGTCTAATTTTTTTCCCAGTGCTAGAGTCCTGCTATGTTGCTGGGTGTCATAGGCCTATGTTTTTATGTTCAAGTCTGACAGTCATGGTTATGATTTTAAGTTGTTTTAAGTGGGTGAAGTGTGAATTTGCTGACATTCAATCAAGAACAGCCCCTGCTAGTACAATGTAAGGCTCTAACCTTTTTTGGGGGGCGTCTTGTTCCAGCTATGGCTCAGACAAGACTCACATGCCATTACCTCTGTCCTCCTCTCTATGATACCCATTCTTCCTTCCTTTCTAAATCTCTCGATTTTTTCATCCTTTTTAAAATGCAAATCATAATTCTTCAATCTACAATCTTTAGCCTCTTAATTGAAATCTCATAATCTGTGGCAGAATAGAACCGACTGCCCTCATCCCATCCCCTGATGACACTTCCAAAAAGAGTACAACAAAGAGCTTCTTAAATAATTCCCTTGCTCTCAGCATGATATAATATGGATTACAGAGCTCTCTCCCTCTTTCTCTCTCTCCATCTCCCACTCTTGCTCCCTCAAGCTGGGATATAGTCTCATCCCTCCATCCTACCTAAGGCAGATTTTGTGACACTCAAACTGACCAGGCAGCATTATCTGTTTTTTAAATCAGATAAATATATAAATAAAGCATCCTGCAGTAATGCTAATATATGCCCTAAGAGGGTCTAAGGCTTCAGATCTGTGGACTTAATCTGGGTTTTGGGTAGGTATCTTCCCTTGGCCGTTCAGAGATTTGTGAGATCACTGTCAGTCCTGGGCCGGCTGATTTATCTTTGCGTATTGTGTTAATCTGTTGGCATACAGATTGTGGTGGACTAAGGTTCAAGTGGGAAGGATTAGGGGAGATCTGAGCAAAGCTGGTGCAGGCAGCCTTCTCAAAAAACGCTTCATGCATTCGGGCCCCTCTGCGGGTTTTTTGAACACTGACCAAAGGGACCACTGAAGCATCGTCGCTCTCCCTCTCTCTTTCTCGTACACACTCTCACACAAAGATACGCACAAATCGCCTTCACTCCACCCTCTCCATTCCAGATTATTCCCCTCTTAAAATCTCCCCTCAGACCAACCACTGCGAGTGCAGGACCCAAAATGCAAAAACCAGTGGCCATGCCCACTCCACAAATCCCAAAACCTTTTAGAGCTACTTGACAGAGAGAAATCCATCTGCAGGGGATATCTAGCGTCCATTACTTAGGGACTAATGTCTAGGTTTAACTCAGCAGTATTTATTTACATCAAAGCATCTAAATAAAGCATGTTTTGTGCACCAAACCCCACCGCAGTAAAACCTTATTAAGCTGAAGGCTGAACATGGACAAGGTTTTTAAGTTTGTTAATTGTTCGTTGTCAGTTCAATAACCCGGCACTTTGTGTCGGACTCTCCATGATTATCTCTGGAGAGTGATAAAATCACTTCAGGTAAATGAGTGATTGGACTGGAGGACTGCTGAAGTACAACTCAGCAGTCCTTTAGCAGCTTCTGTTTGCTAAATGGAGCCATGGAGTTGGAAGTATGAAGAGGCTGGAGGGGTCAGAGGGGTCTGCATGGACCAGCAATTGGACAACTCTCGGAGGGACGAGCGACCAATCACATCAATCATTCTCTACGAATCCTCGACCCGGAGATCCAGCAGGAGAGCCGAGATTTCATTTCCACCAATCACTTGGCTTCAATGAAAGCTAATTGAACAATTCTTATCTCTCGAATCATTTCATATGGTTTAAGTTCTCGGTGACAGAAATAACAGTGGTTGAGGTGCACTTGTCTTTATGGAAATGTAAGAAAAAAATCCACTGATGATTGTTGAGTTGTCCAGGATAAATATATTGCCTGATTCTTAGGAAGACACAGAGGAATACTCCACTGACAAGCAGATTTAGCGCTTGTAAAAATATGACACAAGTAAAAATGAGAGAAAAAAACACATTTATAAAAAAAAAACAAGCTATATAAAAGATGTCCTCAAAAAACTCAGTGTTGTTGTGTTTTAGATGGAGACTAATGAATCTACAAGACACTACAACAGGGAGATCGCCATTGCATCCGTGTAATTCAATCAACCCAATGTCTTCGTTTGTGCTCCATCTCACGATCCTGCTTCATTAGAGGCAACATCTTCTGGGTCTTTCTGCCTGCGTTGTTAAGGTTAATAGGTCTCTAATATGGTAATTGTTTGGCCAGGGAGAAAGGAGACCAAAATTTTTTTAATTAAGGAGTGAATGTCCTTTTTTTCTCCCCTCGCTTCGTTTGTACTCCAGCCCTTGAATTATCTTCCAGATGTCAAGACTTCCAGTGAAGTTGTTTTGTCATCTCTCCAATTAAAACCAGCTGACCGTCAGAAGAAGTTGCTGGCTAATTTCTTTTTTGCGTTTGTGATCCATGAGTGAGCAGTAAGGATGCTAATAAAGTCGGATTAGCAGCGGTGATGGGACTCCTTGATTGATTCTTGTCCGTTGTTGTTTTCCACAAATATAATTGGGTCTGGAGAATAATGTAGCTCCTTTATTTCATCACTACAGCATCCGTTAGCTCTCTTCATGTTTTTGTTACTAAATGTTCTATAATTACCAATTATTCCGTCCTACTTTCCTCTTATAACTATTTTTTAAAACAAATAAAGGAAATGCATCAGGAGGAAAAATGATCAAGCCGAACAGAGAGGAGGGGGAATGTGAAACAAATACTTAGAAGTCTGGCGGTGAAGTTACAAAGCAAGACAAAAGCTTGATTAGCAATAATGTCAAACGATTGAAGCAGGAGTATTCATAAAGGGAAAGATCTTATTAGCTGGAGAAAACAGAATGAGACGGACCATTTCTCGGCCCGCTAAAGCCTCAGGATTACTCAACCTTTCGTGGCAGAGGGGAACAATGTGGCTTTTTAAAAACCCATTTTGGAGAGAAGCATCTGGTTGACAATTATATGCCTGTAAGCTGTTTAATAGGTGGTTTGGAAGAGGTCTTTAAGATCCTGATTTGGGGCTAGTGATCTGGGCCACAGTGTTTGAGGCATCTCAGAATGTGTGTGTATGGGGTGTGTGTGTATGGGGGGTATGAAAAGGGTTTAGGAAAAGACATAAGACGGAGTGAAAAGAAATAGGGAGAGAGAGAGTTTTAAGCCTGCTAAGCAGATCAGTGTCTTTGTGTGCGGTCAACAGAGGCACTTGAAACTTTTCGCTCGCCGAAGTAGTCTAATTCTACCCTTTTTTATTCCTTTTTGGGGAAAAGACTGAAGAAGGGCATTTATGAAGTGCGGACAATCTTGTTTGTTGTTTGTTCTGCACTTATCAAAAACTGGTGCTTTTTGCTGAAAATGTCACATATCAAGGGATAAGGGTGAATCTGAGGGATCAAGTACATCTGACCTATTAAACTGATGCCTAATGTCATTTTCTTTGAAGTGAAGTAATACCTAAATTAACAGATAAAATGTCAACTGTTTCTGACCCCTTCTGACTCCTTGGAGCAGGCTGTTTGTGTTTACAGATTGATTAAAAACGGGGGGGGGGGAGAAAAGAAACAGTCAATAATCTGTTTTCCCAAACGATTTTTAATCACCCTTTCAAATATTTGTGCCGTCGCTTTCGTGGAGTCGTGTACTTTAGGATTTGAGATGGCCACAAACAACAGGAGGGGGGAAAAAGGCACAACCAGAAAAAAAAGATCAACAAACAGGCGAAGCATAGAGACAGAACAGTTTGAGGATGAACGCTGCTAATCCTGACCTCGGCTAAAGCTAATGCAAATGCATGTTTATCAAATATGTAATCGACATTAGTTAGAAAAACAAGGATCTGCCAGCACTCTGCTCTTTGTTCCGTGATTGTGGAAGAGGAGGATTAAGATGGGCTTTAGTGATGCTCAGATGAATGGAAGGAGAGAGGGATGGAGGGACGGCTGGATGCACTTATGCTCACTGTCAAGAAAAGAAATTAACCTTTGCAACTGAATCTGTTTCTTTTTTTTTTTTTTCCCAGTTTGCACTTTTATCCACGTTTACAACTCTGGCTCCAGATTTTAATTTACATTTGCTCTTTTAATAAAGTTTTCTGTAGATGTTTAGTCACATTAATTATTTAATGTTATTGAAAATTATTTTCAGTTATGTTTTCCACATTGACATGTTGAGTAATTTCATGTATTTTTTCAATAATATGTCTGTTACGTAGTATAAGCTATAGCCAGTTACATTTAGAATATATTCTTTCCAGAAGACACAAATCCAAACACCAGTATCTCTAAAACTCAGAAATAAAAAAGGTAATGCAGTTTCAAGGAGAGAGCTACTGTATATACAAAACAGATTATTTTAGACATTAGTGCCACTGTGGTTCTTTACCAGTGTTGGGCAAGCTACTTGTAAAATGTAGTGAGCTAAGCTACTAGTTACTCTAATTAAGCTACACTACACTAACGCTATCACCTGCAGAAATGTAACAAGCTATACAGCAATACTGCAAAAGACTTCTATGCTGTTTTAATTTATTATACTCACCTATTATTATTATTATTGTTGTTGTTGTGGTTGTTGTTGTTGTTGTTGTGGTTGTTGTTGAACCAATTGTGGTCACTGTCTATGCTTTGTTTTGTATGTTTGGTTTCACTTTATCTACATTTGATTAATCTATGTGTGCTTTTATGACATTGTCTTTTTATTTTCTGTTGCCATCTCTTTGTTTTGCCTTTTTTTAAGCTGTGCTGCACTTTTTGTCGTTTGCTCTGGAACGGTGCTGTTAACTCTGCTTATTTATTTACTGACAACAATTTCAAGCAAATTACTTTGGAAAGCCTCTGAAATGTTACCTCATTGCCCCATAATGGAGGTAAGTTTTACAACTGTAATTTAATTAAAACATTTTGGTTTAACAGACAAGGCATTTATTTTGCTGAAATGTTTCTGTTACAGCCGATACAATGCTTGTGATTAAACAGTCAGTCCTTAAACTGGTAAATAAACAAAATAAACAAAATTCACAGTTAGCTACATACTAGTGGTGGCTCAATTTACCTCACTAGCTCCAACCATAGGAGATCCAACTCTATGATTTCATATGTATTGTGCATCTCTTACTGGCGATGATCACCTATAACATTAGCTTACCATTTTTATTTTATAAAGGTTTGTGTTTGATTAAGTGATGTATCTTTAATCTGATTTTCTGCATGAATAAAACTATAATACAATTAATATCACTTTACTGTCCTTGATTCGTTGCCAATCAACTATAATCTTCCGTTGAATATTAATGGACTTCATAAATGTGTGGGTTCTTCATTATAAAAACCTGTAACATCAGCATGACATGACTTAGTGACCACAATGTTTCTTGTCAGGAGGATACAATGTGTGAGTCACAAAATGAGTTGAGATATAAAAATAATACTTTAAAGTTCTGTTTATCTGTCTATGATTCATGCGAGTAGTCTCAGTTAGTTAAAAATGTTAACCACTGTGTTCAAATAAAACACATTTTCTGTAACATGCCACACATCGTGCTGTGGTATGAGGGAAGAGTTTGGTGTGTAGTGTTGCAGGGTAGTTTTTTGTGGTTAAATGTACAGGATGACACAGGGGCACAACTCATTGTCAGTTTGTGCTTCCCCTGGGCACCAAGAGAAACAGAGGTAACCTATTTTCTTTGGCAAGGTTGAGCAGTCACACGCAGACTGTGTTTGTGTTGTTTTAATTGCATTGCTCCTTTAGGCTCTCTTACCTCGCTGTCTCCATCTCTCCTTTCATCACTTCATATCCCTGTTTTCTTTTTTCTCTCAGCCAACACTTTCTCCACATCCTCTCGTTTCCCATCCTCCTTTCTTATATCTATGTGTCCTTCTCCCCTCTTTCCTTCCTTCCTTCTCTCTCGATCTCTCTCTCCATCCTTTCCCCGTATTAACAGTCACACAGGGATAAAGGAATGGTCTGGCTGTGCTGTGAGTTTGCCATCCTGGTTGTTAGTAAATGAGGTCATTAAAAGACACTCTGACTTAACCCAAGGCATTTTTTCATGCTGTATTTCTTTGCCATTTTCTTCTCAGAATAAATATAAACACCTTTGATGGAACTGATAGATGCAGGGATCGTCATTATATCACCCCCAAAAAAATGAGGGTATACCTTTCCAGATTCCTTTTACCTTCTTTAACATTAGATAGCAGATAGAAAGGTAAATCCATTTCAATCAATAAATACCCTATAAAAAACACTTTTTCCCATGCTGAAACCCTTGGTTACATTCAGATGTTATCTTCTACTTATCTCCGTCCTCTCCTGACCTCTTTCCCTCCCCTGGGTGTTTTGGTACATCTCACAGCAGGGTGGAACCTCCAGGCAAGCTTCGGGGGCCTTTGGGTCCTCTCTCTGTGGCGTGAGGCCAGATCCCTGATGACACCTGTGAGCCTTGGCAGAGCTCCTGGTTTACAGTAGCTGTTAGCAGGCTTTTATGTCAAACAAAACACCAACACAATGTGTTCTCTCTCACTGTAACTCCACAACTCCCCACCCCTAATATGACTCCGGCCCACTTTCTCCTGCACTCAAAGTGTTTGCAGCTCTTTTTGCAATCATATGCTACTGTAAACATTGCCAGTGAATCAGTCTTTTCTCACCATGTCAACAAGCTTTAATTATTGTTGAATGTCAAGGATGTCTGCTGGGCCCACCTCATTTCTCTCAGAGCCAATCCCCATTTCTTGTGTTGTGTAACATCGTCCCCTATTGTCCAAGCACACTCATAAACATACTTCATACACAGCATCTCTGAAGTGTATTTCATTGTTCCTCAAGTGGGGAGACGAGTGTTGCTGCTCTCCAAATGGACATTGGCACATCTCCTGAAACAATACGGTACTACCACAACACATCACTCACATGCGTTTAAAAACACCGGACCTTGACCACTTACGGCTGGAAAGAAAATTACCTGAGCACAAAGCGGGAGCTCTTGTCTACACCCTAAAACACATCACAGCACTCTTGTCATTGCAAGTGGAGGGTCTATTATAAACAATTATTTTAGCCCTTCACGGACAGTTTGGTCTTTGTGATGCATTATGTTTTGAGCAAAGAAGTACAGGCAGTAATCAATGGAGGAGCCGTACGGTCAAGGAAAGGCTGCCGGGTGATCTAAACACATACAATCAGGGGTGGGAGGAAGGGAGGGAGGGGCTGGTAGATACTGATGTGTTGTTGATTGTATGCATAAAGGCTCAGTTTGGTGAGGAATACACCTTGCCTCTTCAGTGGACAACCATGGGACCTTATTTCTTTAACAAAATGTACTGTAGTCAGTGGCTGGAGACAGATAAATATCAAGTATGCAAATGTGAAAGTTATTGTTATAAGCCAAGAAATTCCAGTTTATTGAAAAATGTAATTGCATACTGTAGAGTAGTGGCACCATCCAAGCTAGCCAGAGCCTCTCAAACATGGATGATAGTAAGTTTGGTGCTGGGATGTCGTCCAACAAGCATCGGATCAAGCTTGCTCTAGGAGCAGGGTTCGCTATAAAACATATAAGGTAAAATTACATACTGTAACATCTACATTTGCATTGATGGGGAGTGTTGTGCAAGCCAAGAGATTCAGTTAACTGAGCTGTTTCACACAAACTTAATGTGACTTTACTCACAGACAGGAGGCTAGGTTTAGGTTAACCTTGTCTGTCCGGCAGCCTGCCCCGCCATCTGATCCAACGCAACACCAGGTGGTGATCAGTTGAAAGCTCTGCTCCTCTCTTCACCCGAGTGGCCAAGACATGCTGCCATAGATATGATGTCACAACTACAAAGTCGATCATCAATCTCTGGCCTAGGATGTTCTAGTACCAGGTACACTTACGAACATCCTTATGCTAAATAAATGATGTTTGATATGGCCCAGCACAGAAGTCCATTAATAGAACATCACTGAGGTTCAGATCAGGCAGTCTGTTCTTCCCTATCATCCCCGTTCAGGTTTCTCCACCCCTGCCCATGTTGAAGTCCCCTACCAGAACTATGGAGTTCCCAGACGGATCATCCAGTGATGCCAAGAAGGCAGCATACTCCCAACTGCTCTTTGGTGAAGATGCACAAACAACAGTCAGTGCCTAACTCCCTGCCACAGTCGCAGATAGGCAACCCTATCGTTCACCAGGGAAAACCCCAACCCAGCGGCGCTCAGCTGGGGGTTTGTAAGTATCCTTCTCCTGCTAGACACCTCTCACCTTAGGGGAATGACAACCAGAACTGTGTGCGGATGTGAGCCCAAAAATATTTAGTTGGTAGCGCTCTACCTCCCGCTCCTTTCCTGCAAGCGTAGACCAAGTCTAGGCTTCCAGAGATCAACACCCCAAGACCACCACCTTCCTTTGCTGCCCGGTCTCAATGCACCCGACCATCCTTTCTACGGGTTGAACCATACTGGCCCCCATGGCGGAAAAGCCGGCCACAAGATGCTCACCGATCTCAGGGGTGGAGCTACATTCAGGTGAGGTTGCTGTGGTGCCGCTTCGTCAGGGTTTTTGAATTTATGTATGACGTTATTTTCATTGTTTTGTGAGATGACTGTATTCAAATAACATGTACAAACTCCATGCAGTTAATCAGTCAAGGTATATGACTATGTGCAGACAAGGTATATTAATGTTACTATGGCTTTTAAAGGCCTGATTATAATGTAATGACATCATACTCAATGGCATCCTCAATTTCCTGGTAATGTAGTGTTATCTTTCGCTGGTCGGTTTTCCACATACAGTATTGCTAATTTAGTTTTATGTACATAACTTGTTATAAGACACCAAGAAAAAGAGGAATTATATAGGGACATGGTGTTTTTTTTTGTCTTGGTAAACAAAGAAATTGGTGGCAATGGCAGCAACTACTCCAGAATAAACGATTAAGTCATTGATAAAAAAGGGCAACTTGTAATAGACGTGTGTGAGGACGAGTGCAGAAGGGCAGATTAGGAATATGAAAGAGAAGAAAGAACAGAGATAAGAGGAAAAAAAGCGAGAAAGAGAGGTGTGAGACGTGTGGGTGGACACTGGGCATGGTGGCAATGGGCACAGGGGCTTAATGAGAGGTGAGCCAGAGGAGAAACCGAGCAAGGACAGAGAGAAGGTAGCAGGGAGAGGGAGAGGTGAGAAGGAGGGAGTGAGTGATAGATGGTGCAGCAGGAGAGAGGTGGGGGTGCAGAGGAAGAGAGGAAGAGGACGGGACTTTGGAAAACAGAAGTAAACAAAAAGCTAAGAATAGAGTCCAGGTGTGAAAAGTGAAGGAACAGGTGAGGGAGACGGGGATGGGAAGGACGGGACAGAGGAGAACACAGAAGGAGGAGTGTGGCAGGGTCAGCAGGAGGTGTCCTTTTAGTAACAGCCTTGTAGAAGAGAAAACCAAAGAGAGGCTGTGGAATTTGTCTTTTATTTGTCTTTTCATTTCTAGGCTTTCATTAAACAGTCGTTTTAAATTATTTTTAACTTGGCAAACAACAAATTCAAGACATCACAAATCGTTAAAGAGCCTGGTCATTAAGGCAAGCACGTCTCTAGATTTATGTAGAATTTGGTTTGTAGTTATTTAAACAAAGAGCAGTTGAAGAAAAAAATGATTTCGTATTATCAGAATGTATACCATAATAAAACATGAAAAACTTCAAAATATTTAGTTTTGCGGGTTTGATGACAGATTCGCAGAGGCAAGCAGGTGTTGGACTAGCTCAATGCTAATAAGTTAGCTAGCCACAAACATGCTTTTCCGGATAGTAGCACAACAGCGCAACGCATCTTTAATTTTTCTCTGAACTGTTTCTTTTCTTTTTGACATTTTGTTCTTGCGTGGTTACATCATTTTATTTAATGATGAGTTTTTCTTGGGCTAAGTGGAGATAACAAACGTGGTATCACATCCTTGGTTGCTTCTTGCAGTGTTTTTCTTTTCAAATTGTTAGCTTGGTCACAAAAAGGGAAATAGGTTCACAAAATGTGTTGCAAATTTTTACCCTCTACTTCTGTCTCATTAGTCTTCAGTTCCCCTTTTGTTTAGCAGTTTTTCGCTAACTGAGATATGGTTCAAATGTGGATATTGCAACACAGCTAATAAGCTAAGATAGCATTCTCAATGTGAACTGACTGAACACTCTGTTACATCGATGGTAGACATTTACCAGGCCAATACTGCTGCTTTATTCACATTATAACATGACCGCTTAACACCTACAACATAATCATTTAAATAAAGACTTGTTAAGAATACTGATAATATGAATATGGGGACAGCTAGGGGGACGGGGGTTATAAACAAAGAAGCCCACTTCTCACACAAAGGAAAATGGGAAAAGGACAAGCAGTAACTTGGCTCTGCCCCAACTTGTGAAGGAGTTTGGGACAGTACTGTGTCCCCCCCAACCCCCCCCCTTCTACACCGACATCCCCTCCACCATCACCCCCCATAAAGGTGATGTATGACCAGGGGATGGATGTGCCCTTGTCAGAGCCCTGTGTCTGAAAATGCTGATGGATGGAGGGATGGAGAGGAAAAGGCGAAGAAGGAGAAGGAATGCAGGTGATGGGGAGATGACAATGATAAAGAATGGGTTCGCCACACTGCCACATCTCAGACAGCTGTTTAGCGACGGGGGCTAACACTCTAAGTGTGTGTGTGTGTGTGTGTGTGTGTGTGTGTGTGTGTGTGTGTGTGTGTGTGTGTGTGTGTGTGTGTGTGTGTGTGTGTGTGTGTGGAGGGTACAGGGGACACATACATGAACGTGGCAACAAGAAAACCTAAAAACCATGACAAATCACAGGAGAGTGAGAAGAAAGGCTGCAAAACAGAAATCAAAAGCAATTCTTCCTCATCATTCTTTTTATGAACTATTCTCTAGCTTTTGTTTGTTGCTTGATGACTGTTGTTGGCTTGTTGCAGGAGAGAGGTAGCATCTCTTGTCTGTGTATCTTTTGTCCTTCAAGGTCTGGCTGTAGCCTCCAGGCAAGCCTCGGGCTCCAAGGCCTCCCTCTGTGTGGCAGGAAACCAGATCGGACTTAGACACACTCAGCTATGGCCCAGGGGCGTTCACTCCCTCCCGGAGAATGACACTCAAACTCCCCAGAGCCATATTTAAGAGCCACCCTAAGTGATTATGTGGGGTGACCAATGTATATGTGTGTTTTTCGTGTCTGTTACTCTTAGACCACAGCCAGCAAGTTTTCAAGGGCCCTTTCAAATTAGAAACGAGGTGAGGATGGGGGTAAAGGGGGATCGTCAGACCCCCCTCTGAGCCTGGTGGGTTTCTGAGAAGGACTTTGGGAATATCAGGGATACATGTCACAGTTGAACACGGCAGAACATCACAGCAGCGGTCATAAATCACACAGCTTGCCTCGCTCATCATCCGCCAGTCACAGGTGACACTGTCTGGGTTTTACTTGACTACAAATCAGGAATAAAGTACAATAACAAAGGAGTCTGGGATTAAACTGAGCCATCGGGTTAACATTAAATAGACTAAGGGCTTGACTGGTCCTCTCAAAATTTGCCGTTGGGTCAATCGACTTTAGGGCCGGTGTGATTTTATCTTTCATCTTTTTTTGCTTTAATTGGACATGAAATGTGAGTGTTTAAACTTTCTCTTGAATAAGCAATGAAGCGTAAATTCAGAAGACTTTTTAATTAAGATGCTGAAAAATGTGTAAAGACTGCGTTTCCTGCAGCAGGTCTGGTACTGCAGTGCCCACTGTCATAAAGCCACAGGTGGAGACGTGTGTGGCCCTGACAGGTAGAGAGCAGAATGATCCGGTGATGTCAGGGAAGCATATGAAGCCTACATCATTGATGATGAAGACACTATTGACAATGATGTTATTGAGGATGGTGTTGTCAAAAAGTCACGAGAAGCTGTCGTCGTTGATGATGATGACTATTAAAAAATATTCTGTCCACCGTGTGCATTGCTCTGTGTACTGCCTGTCAGCACAATCGGCTCGTGGTTCTGCTTTCTCTATGCGATTGTGTGCAGTCGTACGACCAAAAGTTAAAAAGTGCCAGATAATCATCCGACGGTTTGGAGCAGCTGAAATCGTACACTGTACACCTGGCTTAATGATAGTCTGGCCTAGCACTGAGCGAGTAAGCTCCGTATGGTATCATCATATCCCGAACATTATTAAGCTTAAGATTCCCTTAAAGATCTTGGGAAAAGCTGTTTGAGCTGAGATCTGTTGATCATCCGTGTCCAAATGTATGCCAGGGTTCTGCATTCTAACCTCAGTTAAGTACATGTATGTCAGTATTTTCAACAAAATGAAGTTTGACTTCAACTATATGATACAGTAAAATGTTCCCTGTAAGTATATTTACTATTATATCAGTATCACAATATGTTGGGTTTTATTGCTCAAGATGTTTCAGGTTTGAACTGTGTCCTTGACGTGAGTTTAGAATTAACAGTTCATGCTAAAGAAATAACCTCTGAGATTGAATGGGGTACAAAAATAAAGTACTAAACTATAAAATGTTAATATAAGAAAAGTAGCTATTTATGAATTATTTGAAATGATCTCTTTATTCCAGTGAATGTACTTAATCACAGTAATTGGTTATACACTTGATTATTACATTTATTTTTAAATTAGACTGAATCTTAGCAGGATTTTTTTAAATATTTGCTTACTTTATATATCCTTGTACTTCATAAAATGTATTTGTAGTCCATACTCACCTCTGACCACAAGGGAGTAAGTTTAATACAGTTAATAATACACACCATTATACAGTATGTGTATATGTATATGTCTATGTCTATGTATGTATACTTCTCAGCTTTGTAATGGTTTGGGGGAATGATGTGGTAGACATTTCAATGCTAAAGGCAACACATGGAGGGTGTTTACACTTATTTAGTTTTTGACCAGTTGTGAGTGGCTGGTTTGAGCCAAAATTACCAGGCCAAAAAAAAAATCCCCAGTGCATCGTTGCATAGACTTTTAGGTTTTGTTCTGTATTTGACATCTGACCTCTTCACAGAGAAGCCAAAATAGAGGCTTTACTAAGAATTCATAAAGATTTGTCAAACATAATTTTAAAAGGCTTCTGGTCAAAATTAGAAATAATTTGATTTGCATTGCTCTGATGAGTGTGTGAGGCAATGCAGAGATAGCATGAACTTCTTATCTTCATATATATTTTTCATAAAACTCTTAACTTGAATTTTCTTTCTTCCTTACATTCTTCAGTTCGGTCACTTCCTGTTCCCTGCAGTACAAGGGTCTCTCTAGGTTGGAAATACACAAATGCACATGAAATTTTTTTTTTGCCAAACTGCTGTATAAAGGGTCAAGAATCAAATTAGTGCTTAATGTTTTGGGTATTCCACTATCTACATGTTGCCATGGTATTGGTTGCCAAGTGATTGTAATTGGACAGACCATCTAGATATTTCTTGTTTTCTTTTTGAGTAAGGGGCAGGCAAAATAAGATTTATTCTTCTCCCTTTTCCAGAACAACCCTTTTTGTGCAGAACAAATACAAATGAATTGAAATAAAATCTCAGAGAGTATTCAAAACATTTCTGGAAACAAAAAATGTACTAAGAAATCACTTTTGACTGTGTTAATGAAATGAGTAAAATTTCTACTGATAAGAAAAGCAAAGACAGCTTATTGTAAAAAGTTACCTCTGTGGGAATAAAGGGAGGACATGGTGGTGCAGATCATAGAAGGAATGTGGCGGGGGAAATTAATTGAGGACCTGGTAAGCAGGATGTTTCAAGGGAGATGTTGAGGAGAGGAGGGGCAGGGGAGAGGTCTGGCTTGGGACAGTAAACTGGAAGTGTGAGTGTGTATGTGTGCAATGTGTGTGTACAAAATGCACTTGTGACACAGAGCAATATTGACAAGCAGGGCTGATGCCCCTGAGAAAACCTTCAGAATTCAATCTCATTGATTCCCACAGAGGAGTGGAGGACGCTGCCTGTGGTCCATACCCTGAGTCATTACACACACACGCACACAGACACACATTTGCACACACAAATGTACAAAACATAGAGGGGCACATTACTTGAATTGTCCCATTTCAGTCTCTTTTCATAAAGTATGCATTGTGGAAATTCAGCAGGGATAAGCCAAGTTTTTAATTAAGAAAATATCTTGACGTAAACACTGCTACTGTTTCAGACAAGAGACAGAATTATCTAAGTTTCAAAGAATTTGCAAATCCAGCCCTGAGCCCAATGAGTTTTTTCTCTACTGCGCGCCACTCTAAGTCATTTGGCTCCCACACTTTCACAAGACTTTATTAATGCTTTTCTCTTTGTTTAAGTATGTTAATATAGTGGATGCATCAACACAAGTCTAATTATACATGCATGTGTGCACACCAGAAGAGTGAGAGAGAGACATGATGATGATGAGGAGGAGGTGGAGGAGGAAGAGACATTGGGTGGGGGTGGGGGGGGGGGGGGGGTTGGATGGGTGGGCACAGAGTCCATGTGTTGTATGACCTTGGTCACTGCTGAGGGGACCTAGTTTCTTGCCAAGCCAATCAATAAGCTAAACAGGCGGAGGATGGCTATTTGGAGCATGGGAAGCCAAACTCAAATACTGATAGGTTATCTGCCTGTCCCAGCACCACTTCTGTGCAAATATTGGACCAGCACATTTTTCACGGTGACTTGCATTTGGAAAAAAAAAAAAGGAGAGGAGTGGGGTGGGGGGACTGTTGAGAACAGACATGGTTGAGCGGCTATGTTGCAGAGGGCGAAACCTCCCTCCATGTGTCTCTCAGAACCCCCCTCTTTTAACCATCCCCCCCAAAAAGCCTTCAGCCAACAAGTGCATCTCCTCTCTCTCTCTCTCTTGCTCTCTCTCTCTCTCTCTCTCTCTCTCTGATGCTCTTGGGTCAAGTGTAAAAAGCAAAATGCACAGAAACTGAAAAAAATGAACAGGAACAGACAATGGAAGATTCAAAACTTGAAACTGAAATCAAAAGTGAAAAGTATTATTTCTTACTCTTAGGCCATTAGTTTCTATCTTGTTGTTTCAAATTAAATTCTTATGGACTTACTTGTATTTTCTGCTATTTTATAGGCTACTTTTAAAAAAATTTAAAAAGCTGCTATGATATCGCTCCACAGATAAACCTATACTAAAATGAACTGCTATTGTAGTCCTGGAAAAACTTGTTTTTAATATTCCCCCTCATTGTTGTTGATAATGCATTTTCCAGAATTACAACTTTTCGTCTGAGAATGGTGTGATCCTTAGACTCAAAGTAGTGGAGACCCACTTATCCTCAAAGAAGATGTACTAAACATTTTTCATAATATTGCAACCCAAAAGTTGCCTGAATCAGCGGTAGAATATGACAGTAAAGATTTTGTTAAAAAAATGAAGCATGATTATATCTTTAAAATCTTTTGAAGGATTTGGTTTCTGAATAACTTCATATCTATGAATTTCTAATCATTGCCCCCCTATTCATTCGTTTAGTTCTGTCATAAAGGAGCATGAAGTGGGTGTGCAAATTCATGGGTGTGTGATTGAAGCTTTTATTTATTTAATGAGTTAACTAAATAAGGTCTTCACTACAGAGGCACATTGCTTTGTATTTTAAGATAAATCTTACCCCTCTCTTTCAAACAAAATGAGAATAAATCTAAAGACAGTGTCATAGTAGTCCAGGCAAATACATAAAAATGTGAAATGAAAACATGACAATAAACTAAGAGGGAATTCAAAGAAACATACTGAAACAAACAAGCAAGTTTTCTTGTGTCTGGGTGTGTGTTAGAAAGTGTAAGACAGGGACAATTGTGAATCTAAGTGATCTGTAGCTCATGGCAGCTGGATCTGATCAATAATGGATGTATGACACATGCCAACCACTGTATCCCAACCACTCTGGAGAGACACCAGACAGTCCAATGTGTGTGTTTCTGTGTATGTGTGAGAGCGAGTGTAAGTACAAATGTGTGGTAGCAACAGTGAGACCCCTTTGAGATGTTCAAAAGCTGAGAGGAAGCTGGGAGAAAGTAATAGAGAGGCAGATAAATGGGGGAAAGAGGGTGATCTAAGGGGAGCCAGCACGGTGCTTTTCCCATCAGGTGTAGAAGTCAAAGCCAGCTCGCGTTGAGACTGGAACAATGACTTCAAGAGCGGCGTGCAGCAAAACCACATTAATTATTAGAGAGGAGCGATCAAAGCACAACTGTGACATGAAATAAATGAATTAAAGCTGGAAAAAAATGCTGCCATCTGGACGAAGGGTTTCACATCCCAGAATCATCTCACTGCTCAGATGCCTGCCTTTGTGTTTTATCCTCTTAATTTTCTGTATTTGCTCATCAGTTAAATACTTGTGCAATATGTTAGCTGAACTAGATGAAACTAATGAATTGTTTGAAATAGTTTTCCTGCTTGTTGATTTCCTCGAAAAAGAACACATTTTATGTAATTTAAACAATCACCTATTTAGCTGTTGAATCTTATGAGGCACCCATTTTGTTGCCTTCTCTTTTTTAAGTCAGACAAGAATGTTGACGTTAATCACATGAACGTTAACTTCAGAGTTTAGCCTAGCTTAGCTTAAACACTGGAAGCATGGCAATCCTGTATCTTGGCTAGATCTGTCCAAAGTAAAAAAAAAAAAAAAATATGTCCAATCCTCTAAAGCTTAGTTATCAGGACACCAGTAAAGTAGTTATTTGTCATGTTAGCAAGTTCAGTAAAAGTTGTTCTATCCCTCTAGCCCTTCTGCAGAATCTCCCGTTTTAGCATTTCATGGACACAGGTTCTTGTCTCTGCTTAAACAAACCGTCCAAACCTTGAAACCAAAGTGAACTCAAGACATTTGGAAGCTTTGCAGACTTATTGTCCTTGGCTATGGATAGCAAATAAATGGTCCACACTACCGAAAAGGAAAGTTCAAAATGTTGGTTAATACATTTATTTACTGTCTCTCCGAAAGGTGCAGGAGGAGATTGATACCAGTCTCAAGCTTATGTTGGAAGTACAGCGCAAAAGCTGTAAAAGTATACTGCGAGTATTTTCATGCCGTGGGAGTTACATGCTTGAACGATCTCTTCTTTGTGAACAATAGCAGAGTTCAGTGACTTCATGGTCTTGTTGTGGCCATGAGGTTACTTGGCAACCTGTGGACATGCTGCATAGAAGTGCCCGACAGACAGAGGAACTGTTCATGTAATGAAAGGTAAACTAACTCCACCTAACATGAGAAGTCTGGTAGGTGTAGTTTCAAACTGTGGGTAGAGCCTTGCTAGGTTCTTAGGTGCGTACACAAAAATAAAGCAAATTAACATCCAAAACACTATAATTGTTCAAACCGTTTAATGTATTACCATCCATACTTTGAAGTACTGGTGAAGGCCAAAGCTGAGTAGAGGCATGTGGTTACAGATTTTGCGTGTTTGCTAACAGAGATGGCCCTGTTTTCTGTCTGTCTGCGGCTCTGGCTGGCTGAACTGGTGTGATGTTGTCTTCCTGTTTCTGCTCCTCCACTTGGGTCTGGCTGCCGTCCCTCCTCGTCTCTCTCTTTCCAACTATCTCACTCTCTCCTTATCTTGCTTGCTCTCTCTCCTCTCTCTCTCTCTCTCTCTCTCTCTCTCACTGACACTGGGCACTGCTCCCCTCCCTGACCATCTGGGCCTCTCCTCCATGAAAGTGTGTATGTGTTGGTGTTAGTGTTGGTGTGTGTGTGTGTGTGCACACGCAGACAGGCATGTGTAGACGACTGTTTGTGAGCAGTTTTTCCTCAAGAGGGCATATATGTGCATGTTTGTGTGTTTGTGTTTGGGTGTGCGTTTGTGTGTTTGTGTGTGTGTCAGTAGAAGGGTCTTCCTTCGCCAGGTGGACAGCTGCTACTTAGTAGCCTTACAGCTCAGCCAGCAAAGTCAGGGATGGTGAGCTGGTGGACTTAACCCTTTATAGTCCAAAACAATGTTGAACATGGACAACACACTGGAGGGAGAGAGAGAGAGAGAGAGAGAAAGTGTCTGTGACATTATTATATGTAGTTTTCTTTGTTTGACTCTGGTTTACTGTTTGTGTGATCTGTTTGGGTGTGTGGTTTCTTTAGTTGGGCATCCTGGGTATTCTCCTAAGCCAAGTCATGACGTAAAAAGAATGACTTGGAAGCAGCATACGAAGCATCATTCCGCTAGTCAACTTTATAATGACTATAATTGCTTCTATATCAATGTGTAATTCGACAGAATGGCAATATCAACAAAAGAGCGAAGAAGAACATACTGTCAAACAGAAAACATAATGCAGCAGTTAAATAATGTGCAAGGAGATCGTATCAGTCATGTGCATACAACCTATGGTCGTGCACCGATCTCAGGGAATCGATCCCCTCCCACTCGATTGAGGTAAATTACCCTCATAATATCCTGATGCTTCACTCGGACGTTCTGCCGATAAAAAATACTATAGGGGTTGGCAGGAGAAACTCCAGATAACGTCTGAGTAAAAAATGTAACCCTCAAAAATCTAGATTACAGAAATAAGCTAGGCCTCTTTCTCCCACAAAGTAAAAATAATATCCATTTTTGAACGATGGTTGTTGCAGTTGGGACTAGATGGGATGGGATCATAAAGTTTGAGATGTTGACTAAATTGCTTCCAAATTTTAACATTATCATAATTATCTACATTTCAAAATGACAAATTCTCCAAAACAGGACAAATTACAGTGCTGCAGTAGTAACCTAAAACTCAGTATCTCAGAAAGTGTTCTAGCCTTACTGTACAGTAAGTCAAAAGTAATCTGAGTCATATTAACCAAGGATATATTTAGGAATAAACAAGACAATCTGCTGCTGCTGCTGCTGCTGCTGTGTGTGATGTACACTCTCACCATCACCGGTTGGCTGTGTGTGTGTGTGTGTATACAATGTGCACAATCTACATCTGTGTGTTTGTGAGCCTGGCAGTCAGATTTAATACTCTTATCCGTCCCGGCGGTCCTGTCTTTGTCTGGTCCTTAAATGGAGGTTTAGTCTATGCAGTGCAGGCCGAGCTGGATGAGCTTAATCAAACCATTAGAGTCCTGAGCCCTGAGGAGCATCTCACCACCTCCTACTGAGATCTGCTTTAAGACACGGTGGCAACAGCAAACACTCAAACCTCTGGATTAGATCGGCTCTCAGCGACTTAGTGGGGTCCCTCTCGTTCTTTCTCTCTCTGGGCTCTCTAACTGGCTTTATCTGTCTGTGGGGCTAAAAGCATACAGAGTCAATCAATCAATCAATCAATCGTCATTTTTACAGCATCAAATCAAAATAAACATGAATAAACACAGTTCAGATCTATTCTCTGTGGTATGTCATTTAAAGAAAACTAACTTTAATCCAGCATGAGCGAGCACTTGGTGAAAGCAGCGAGGAGCATTTCATTTGAACAGGCTGAAACCTCCAGCAGCACGAGGCTCATGGTTGAACAGCCATCTGCAGCAACTGGATAAAGAAGACTTTTTGTAAACGCTAACAAGCAAATATAAATACAAATTACATCACAGGCATACAGAGAGAGATTGAAGTAAACAACAATCTTACTCAAAACCTTTAAACCACTCAGTAAAAAACTAGGTTAGGTTCTTCCCCCCCAAAAAAACTTTAACTTGTAAACTTGAATCAGAAAACTTGACTTGAGTAAAGAAGTGACCTCTATGTATCCCCCCCCAAAAAAATAAACTCCCATGTCCTTGAATATACAAAATTCCCACTTCACAAATATTTGGAACTTGTTAACAGCAATCACACAGAGAGTCCCGCACAAAGTGATCCTCTGTACCCATGTTTTCCATGGGCTCTTTCCTTAATTGATTTCACAAGCGACAACTGAGGATTGTCTTTCAGAAATGTTCCTCTATGGCTAGTGTGCAAATGACAAGCAGTAACAATGCCAGTTTTGTCCCCGGCCCCTTTTCTTGGCTGCTTGTGTTTCACTGTTCTTGCTTTGATAAGGGCTATCAGAACGCATTCTTCTTCGACCCCAGAGGATGATGGGTATTAGTGTTTTCTGAAGGGTCTGGGTCCACTTCCTTCTGTCCAAGGGAGACAAGCATATGAAAATACTTCCCCTCAGTCCAGCTACTGCGCCATGTTTAAAAGATTAGAAACAGAGGCTTAATTTGAAGGGGGAGCTTTGGAAATATCAAGAAGAGACCATCATCCCTTGTGTTTAGTTTGTAGGAAGTGGATAGAGATATCCCCCATTGTAAATCTTTCACTGTGACATTTGTTCGGGAAAAAAAGGGAGAGGGGGAAAGAAAGAAATGGGACATATTCTAAAGCCTTTCTGTGTTACAGGAATTAAACAAACGCAAAAAAGGGATAAAATCGGCTTAGACTGTTGAGACAAGTACATCTAAGAGAATGCACAAAAGGAGGGGTGTAAAAGACGGATTCTTCCCTGCTAAAAACTTATCAAGCACCGGCTTTGTGCTCAATCCATTTAAGTGAGTCCCTAACACGCCCCTATTGTATGCCTTTAATGGTCGAAAAGTGACTTGTGCTGGGCTATCGCCTCTTCATGGGGATTATGGCTAAGTGCTTAAGTTGTAGTGAAACCCGGATTTACTGATGGCAAAGAGAAAAGGGCCAGGGAGGGAGGGCAGTAAAAAGGACCCTTACCAAGGATTTGTGTCAGGATTGCACTGTTCCCCTCGTCTGTCGGTGGCAGAGTCGAGGGAGGACAACTGGTGCTCACATGCAAGGCGAAACACACACAACAATGCTTTGCACAACATCCTTTTACTGTTCATATCTGTGTTTTCCTTGTGATCCTTCTCTCTCTCTCTCTCTCTCTCTCTCTCTCTCTCTCTCCCTTTGACCCCCCTCTCTTTCCCTGATGCTCTCTCTCACTTTCAGCCTGTGTTTTAATTAATTTCTAGCTGTGCTGCCGTATGAGTCCTGGCCAAGGAAGTGTCTGCTCCTGCAATTTCGGCCCGCTTCTCCTGCGGCTGCCAGAAAATGACTCAATGCTCCTTCAGTTTCAGGAAGGAGAGGTACACAAGGCCAGCAAAAGAAAGAAGAAGAAGAGGGGCAGAGAAATAATCTGTTTTCATTGATTGTGCTCCATGATCTCTGTCCTCAGTGCGATGTCCGCCAAATTTCTTAATCTGCAATTTAACTTGAGCTTCAATCATTCTTAACATCTATCATAAGAAACGTATGTCTTATATAACAAATATTCCTTCATCTCCAACGAGTTGAGCCATGTGAAGGCGATGGCGTGATCATTTCTAAATGCAAACGTACTTAAAGCTATATGGCACACTTGTTGCCTAAAATGGTGAGTTTACTCCATTAGAGTGTAGAATCATTGTACACGTTTTAATTTGGGAATTCGGAAAGTATTGTGATCATTCCGGGTAACTTTCTGACCTTCTCGTCCTCTTCACACAGTAATTGCCCAGGTGTGCAGCAGTGGAAGTTTGCCACTTTGCTGAAATCACTTCTGCCCTAAAAAAAAACAACAGGTTTTTTCACTTTACTTAAAAGCCCCTGTGAGGAACTGTTGGTTTGTGTTGAAAGGTTACCCCTTTCCACGCTCATTTTGTACATGCACAAGTATGTTTTCTATGATTTAAATATCTAATCATGTTACCAATAAATGAAAATGAACAAACATACTACTCACAAAGGCTGTTTCTCCAGCTATTCAGTGGAAGAAGTTATCAACATACAAATAAAAACTGTGTTGAAATGATTTATCCTGTAACAAATGGTTTAATTTGCTTATTATGTCATGTAGAGACATCAGTGTTGGTTTCAATGTGTCTCATAACCTGGTACTGTAAGAACCAGTTTAAACACCCTGCCTTGACTTTGCCTGCACATGATCAGAGATCTTTCAAAGCAAAATCTTGTTTACTTTCCAACCTTCAAACACATAAAAAAAACATTAAATCTCCTGGAGAGATGACTAAAAAACCTGCTTACATGTGTTGGACCATAGGCTTACTTTTAGTTGCTAGGGCTGGTCAAGTTCCTCACACACTGAAAACACATTTTATCATAAAGAAATCTGACAACATCTAAACTTTGTAGGTTTCAAGCAGGTGAGGCTAACATCCTTACAAAGGTTCATCCAGAACCACAGAAGACATTGAAAAGCTGTTTTCACAGGCTGGGTATTACTCCTCATTATCAGTAAAGTGAGACTGCCGAAATCTGTGGAGTGTCCTTTTTTTAAATCAATTAGATAATGGGATTCTAAGATGGGTACAGTGTGTTATGTACATTTTCAATACAGGAAGTGGCTGCTTGTCATCTTCCAGTGTTAAAAGCACCGTCACCTTCAGACGTGAGGGATATGAAACGCGTTCATTTGAAAGAGAAAGGTCCTGATGACACCGCTGATGAACAAGTCGCTGAGAGAACGCGTCTACTTGAGCATTGTGTGTTTGCGTGTATGTGTATCGTGAGCTAACAGACTGCATGAAGGTAAACTCGGGAGCACCTGCCCCTATTGTCATGCTCCCTCCCACCCACTGTCACACACCTTTCCCCTGAGCACACAACACCCAATACTGAGCAAAGATGAAGAAAGGGCCCAGCCCTGCAGAAGGCAAAGGCTGCCCATTCAAATAAAAACATGCTTTTCTTTCACTAAGCCTTGATATGTTCCTCAAAGCTACAGAGGCCAATTGTGTGTGTGTACCTTTGTTGTCTCGTGTTTAAGCAGGCCTACGATGATAATGATGATGATTATGATGGTAATGATGACAGTGGCTTAAGGAGAAGCAGCTGCTAAGGGGTTGGGAGAGACGCAAACAATCGGCATGTTTACTCAAGAAAAGGTACGCTTTGGATGTTCAAAGTGATGCTGCTGAATGGCGACTCTCTTGCGTGTGTGTGTGTGTGTTGTGGAGGAGGAAAGCCTTGTGGCACATCTCACACAGTCTGCAATTAATACTTCAGGTTTCTGCTTGAGTGTACTGGAACTTTCTGTTTGTCATTTAATTTGGAGCTTAACGTGCATATCATATTTAAGACATTCAGTGAGTAAAAAAAGACAAGGGGATTCAAAAAGTAAATACTTATCTGTAACTCATAGATTTAGTTTATCTTCAGATGAGTTGCTAGGTTACACACACAGAATTTGTGTCTTTTTATGTGTTTGCAAAACAGTAAGTGAGATATTTGAGAGATTTTTCAGATTCTTCTTTAAAGAGCAATCATTTGTTTTGGTCCTTTGTGATAGTGGGACAAGCTGTAAACAATCTCACATTCACACAGCGGATTTAAATCCAATGTCTATCCCCATCAAGCGTCGTTTCGTCCTCTAGATGGAAACACCTTATTTAGCTCAGGCTTAATGACCCATTTTGTTGATGTCACAAGTTAGTTGCAAAAAAAAAAAGAAACAGGTACAAAATCAAAAATATTAGTCCCTTCTTTGACTGAAAACAAGATTGTGAAAAAAATAAAATAAAAACAATGGTCTGAAAGCCAATAAAATGCTCTAAAATGCAGCTGTTATGCAAAATCTTCCTGCAACATCTGTCACATCACATGTATTTAAGCTTTAACAAAAGCCTCCATAGCTGCATACATTTGTATTTTTATTTTAGTTTTTGGGCTTTTGCCTTTATGTGGATATGACAGCTGTAGAGTGACTGGAAATATGGGGAGAGAGAAAGTTAAGGGATGACATTAACCAAGCAGCGTCAGGATCTGGAGTTGAGGCTGAGAGAACTGTAGCCTCTGTACATGGGGTCTGCGCTCTACTAACTGAGCTAAACTAGTGGCCAACAAAGTCTCATTCTGACAGGAACTAGTAAGTATATCATAGTAAGTTATCGATCAAATCTTCATTACTCTTTAATAGTGAAATCATTTTAAAAAACACAAACTCACTTTACATTGTCGCTAGTAAAAGATAAAGATCTAATGAAGAGATGTGTGTTTTCCAGCAGCCTCTAAATGTGTGAGCATCTTCTACATTTGTGTTTGCGTGAATTGGCCTTCCATCTTCCTGAGTGATTCTCGGATTTGCAGTTCTCACTGTGGCAACAGTGATATTTTCGCCCTACTTAAGCTCCAGATGCTGAGAGGCTCCTTGTGCTGGCAATGCTGCAAGAGGGCCAAAGAGGTTAATGCACCAAGGGAGGGAGACGCAACCAGCTGTTGGCCTTCTAATGTTTAAAACCTCCTCCCGTCCATCTATCCTATTCTTCCTCCCTCCCTCCTCCTCCCCTCAAAGGAAGAGAGCCCAGGCAATAAAAAGCACTTGAATGGTGAAACATCTGCTGGGAACATTTCAGTGTGGCCAAGAGCATCTTAAGTCCTCTGGAGCCACAATATGAGGAGACATTTTCTGGGCACGGGGGCATCATGGGCTTAGAAAGAGATAAGAGGAGATAATGGCAGGGTTGAGGACTTGGGGCCTGCAAATGCACAATCAGGAGGTCCGCACAGAGATGGGGGAGAGAGGGAGGGACAAGAGGGATAGAAGGAGGGTCTAAGAGGCCAGAGGAAAGTGGTTTTGGTAAACAATGCTTCAGCATTAGCATGATAATCTCAAACATGCCTTTATTTAGATTAAGATGTAGGTTACACTGGGGGAGGAGTCTGTGCTGTGCAAGTGTTTATGGTGAACTTATTGCAGGAGTAGCTCTGCCTCTTTGTGTGCATGTGTGGTCACAAGATGCCTTCCAGAAAGAAATACAAAATGTAAAATAAAACCATGCAAAAGTCAAATAAAACCATGCAAATAAAAATTATCATCAGTGTTTTCCTTTTTTTTTTGTTGCAACATGACCCCGAGGTCATTTCCACAGATTAATGACATCAGCTGCAGCAGGTCAGTTTACACGGCAAGTGTCGTAAATATCAAGAGGAATTATCCAGTAAGGATTTACATGTGTTATTGTTGACAAACTTCAACATCTCCAATTACATTTTATGAATTATCATGTTGTAGTTGTGGCCCCAGTTGCCTTATTTTTTATTTTTTTGTTAGTTCCTGCTGTGTTTAAAGACACCATGCTGTAATTGGTGCCAGGCATTATAAGAAATAGTGCTGTTAAAAACAGGATTTTGCTAATTGTATTACAAAACAGATTTTATTAATTCTCCAAACTCCTGCTGTTTTAGTTCATGTCAGCAGAGAGATAATGTGTCAACTTCTTATTTCATGTACTATGACTTAGGCAGTTTCTTGGTCTTTTAACTTGATCACGTGAAATATTCGAGCTCGTGTTTGAAAATGTGAAACATGTAGTTCAGAAATGAGAAAGATGTGGTTTTCAAACATTTTGTTCGTGTGATATTTGAAGCCAATGGCAGGTTCCTAAATGTATCATGGACTACATAAATACATGCAACTTCACATCTAGAGATCATGAGATTTGATGTCTTCTTGAATTGTATTGTGATCTAAGTCACGGCAAATAGAAAGTTACAAAGTGTATTATACTAAGGCTTCAAAATGTCACACATATGCATGCACTGCTGTTGCATATCTGCATCACATGCTCTTGTCATGTACTGTGAAAGTGAGAAGTAGCAACAGCTGAGTTCAGGGTCTCAGTAGCAAGATGGGAGAATGCGTCCTTAAGTGTATCTTTACGTGTAACGGCTTTTGTCTGATAGTGATTATATTTGTGATCTACACATGTGCCGTCGTAGCGCTTGTGTGTGTGTCCGTGTGTGTGTGCGTGTGTGTGGACTAATGTGATTCATTTATATGGTACATGAACGTATAAGTGGCGTGAAAATATGTGTGTCTGTCAGTGCAGGCGCCACTCGCCCTGATAAAAGCCCTTTGACACTCAGCTGTTTAACGGCTCAAACCGACTTTGCTTAGAGGATTAATCACACTCTCACACACTCACACATACAGTACACACAGCTTCAGTGACCTCAACGACACCTCCAACACATCCCTCCCCAGTTTAACAAGCAGTAACTTGTGAGTATGCACATATGTTTGTCTGCGCAAACCAAAGCATTTACACACATCTCAAGCAGACCTGCTGAGGGCGTCCTACACCGTCCGGCCCCTCTCCTCTGCATTTTCACACTGTGGGGACAGGTGCTTCTGCCAACGAGACAAAAGAGCTCCTTCAGAGCTAGCAGCAGCACGGCATAAGGAGAGAGAAGTAGAGGAGGCATTTGTAACTGTGAGTGCATGAGAGTGACACACACAAAAAAAAGAGACTTTGAATCTATTCTGCGCCTCAAGTTTTGGCCAAATTCAAAGGTGAGAATAAGTGGTGTCAAAGAAAGCAAGACAGGAGTTTGAGATGGGTAGGAAACTTGAGAGTGCTGATGAGAAAAGAAGAAGTATGAATGATGTGGAGCAACACCCAGATCACAACCCTCTCAGGGTCAAAAAAAAGTATTAAACGACCTGGTGGAAGTTTCCAGGGAGGTCTTTGATGCGACCAGTTTGCAATGTGACTCCTAACAAACACAAAGACAACACATAAGGGCCGTTCTGTTTTTGCACCAGGCTAACAATACAAGTCCTAGCTGCCACAGTGGATTCTATGGCCCCGATTCAACATGTTCGGTGGTTTCTGGCAGTGTATTTTTAGTGACAGTGTATGTTTCCTGGGTGAGATCAGTAACAAATAAAAATTTCCCATCTGCATGTGGCTTGTTTCGAAATGAAGTTCACCTTGCCCCACAGACCCAACACCTCTCCCCCTGACATCATTCTTAGAAAGCAGCGCTCATGCGCTTGTGAGAGTGCGTGGTCAAAATATCTTTAATAAATCAGGCCCAGAACAAAGATAGATACATTGTGTTATACTCATTACTTTGGTGAATTGTTTAACATTACATGGAAAGCTTGTAGAGAATTATCGCTATTTTTGGCAGATTGTTTTTATTAAACAAATGCTGCTAAGATCTTGTGAATATGGAAACAGTCATTTCATGATCGGTATCAAGAGAACTTGATAGAAGTGAGCTAAACGCAGTAGCATGATTTTGGATGGCCAGGAAGTTATTTTTTATTTTTGAATCATTAAGGTTTCTAAGATGTTTTGACCTGCTGTACACTAAACACAACACTCCCTGTATTTTGCTCAGAGTGTATTAGAATTGAATAACTAGAGGTGTAGCAAATTACTCCTGTCTGTATGATTCTGTACAGGACCTAACAGAGGGTATAGATTTAACCACAACCCAATAAGTCACCTCAAATGCCACATCAAACATTATGTGGTATGTTGCTAATGTAAGAGTCTATGTTGGTAATATCAACTTTGGTTCTGATACGATTCCTACTTTTTTAGTCATCTGTCGTGTATGGCATCCACTGTGAAATTTGGCCCATCTTGTGTATGCGTCTGTGTGTGTGTGTGTGTGTGTGTGTGTGTGTGTGTGTGTGTGTGTGTGTGTGTGTGTGTATGTGTGTGTGTGTTCAAGGGAAGGTACCACAGTGTGTGAACTTGGCATGTCACTGGGGCCAGGTGCAGGGCTGGGTTGTAATCACGAGTATGAGTTCTGGTCAGGATAAACAGGGTCTCTTTCTCAACTCCCCAGGGACCACCATTTCCTGGTACTCTTTGTAATGGGAGGAACACGACATCACAACAGCAGAGGAGAGATCAAAGAGTGGTCGTTTGCTGAGTCAGGGTCAAGAAAAACCATTGACTGACTCGAAAACATGCGTGACTGACGGAGATAGATCAAATAAATTGGGAACGAATCCACAAGAAATCATGCAGGGCTGGTGTCACAAGTGTCATTACTTATATAGACTAGCTGTTACACATTTATAATTTCATTTTATTTATTTGATTGATTTTTAAAGTAACATAGCATGATAACGAACATTAGTGAAAAATGTTAGCAAGGTAGCGAGAACCCCGATGGACTGCAGATGTAAATGAGCTCCAAGCTAACTCTGGTACAATGCATCAAATGGCAACATTTATGTTTAATATTGTACATGTTACCTTTACAAATAAAACCGTTAATAATAATAATGCTAACTAAAATCCTAATATGAAGGTAAGATTGTCATATACAGACACAAATATATAATATTCCACAAGAATACAAAATATGTTGAAACCTTTTTAAGTTACATAATCCTAGTCCTAATGTTTAAATCTGTCATGTGCCACATATACTGAGTTTTTTATTCCCACAAAGCGTCATATTTTGGTGTGTTACTTGTGAAACAATTGAAAAACTGTAAGATACAATCTGACGCAGTCTCTGATGTGTCTGACCTTTTTTCAATCCGCTCTCTAACCTAGGAGCAAAAAAAAATATCTTTATTTTTCTCTCCAGAATTCCCCGTTCAGTCTGTGATAACCTGCTATCTGCTATCTATCCCCAGCCCCCCTTCCCTCTTTCTGGGGCAGGAAGCGGAGCAGCTCAGACATACTGTACGGTCCCTCGCGTCTGGGCCGGAACCAGGATGTGTTGCTAGGCGCAGGGATGATTGTGTCAGCACTTGCTGGCCGCTTCGTTTCCTTACAGGTGATCTCCTGAATGGGCAATGACAGATATACGTTTCCTGCTATTTTTCACTCCTGCAGGAGGAGAGGGGGGGGGTCAGAAAAACACCGGACTATGTGACCATAGGGCCACCTCTGCTATCAAATTAGCATGCCTACAAAAGTTAGCAGAGACAAAGACACATTCAAGACCTCATGGTGACCCTGGGACCTCCCACTGAAGGTTGAGTCCGTGTTGGCTACAAATGTGGGGGATTTGAGGTGGATGATGAGGAAATATTGAGGAAGCCACTCTTGTTTTCTGACGCGTTAGATGAACTTTGATGAGCAGAAAGGTCGAGGAGGATGAGAGGGTGATGGTGCGGCAGAGGGTGTACAGGGAGGGAGGGGGGTGGCGCAATGGCGTGTGGCAGGATAGCTGAGGTCGTTCTTTTGATTTATGATTTTTCAACTTTGTCTAACTCTGCAGAGTATATGGACAACACAGTAGGGGGGGACAGGGGATGGGAAGTGAAGGAGGGATGTGGCGGGGCATTGAAGTGGAGGGGTGGTCACGCTCTTTTGATTTATGACGGGGGTGATTAATGCCCAAGGATATTACCCCTTGGAAAATGTGCTGGCCCCTTGACTGAAGTTGTGTTTTGCTACATGTCTGACAGGCAGGAGCGATTTGGCCTCCTTTTGTTTATTGACGACAATGTTAAGAGGGGTCATCTGTTGTTCACGAGCCAGGAAATTTCTTTTTGATTGATATAAAATGAGTTAAAACCAGTTGGGATTTCTTTTTTTTTTTTTTTACTATTTTAATAGTTAATTCAAGGACGACTTCAATGTCTATGTAGCAGCAGTTGTTAAATGTGTCATTCGGGCTGTGGTCGGATCAGCAATAAGTAACTTATCACCTGACTAAAAAAAAAAGCTCCCTAAAATGATATCAGATTTGTTGAGAAGTTGTTTCTTAGGATTAGCAGAAGTCATTCGAATTACATTAAATTGCCAACACAAAGCTAAATATAAATCGTTTTCTATATATAAACAGCTTCCTGTCATTCAGAGTCCCTAAACACTGCAGCTTTAGCGCTAGACAGTCAGTCTGGAAATACATACAATGCCACAGATGTGGGAATTTTTTTGTAAGACTTCAAGTTCAATGTGGCAGCAAAGTCGGCACAAGTCATTATGTGTTTCACTATCGATGACTAGTGTTTTTTTTTTTTTTTAATATATAGATTGAGACATTTTAATGCTGTATGATCAGTTAGGCACTTTGTTGTTTACTTCAGCCCCCGCTTCCACAGAACGAGGTGACAGGAAACACTAAGGGTCAGCCATCCAGTTTTTAGAAGACATAAATCACATGAAATTCACCGGTTCCTCTCCTCTTCAAAGGCCTTTGTTTTACGGCCTCGGCACAGAGGTTATCAGCAGGGCAGCGGCAATACTGTGTATAGTAGACGCACTTACACCCCCTGATAAGATGCATTGAGAGGCTTCAGCTCTCACTTCAGGCTGTCAATAAAACAAGGGAATCTGTGTGTTTTTACAGCCTTTGAATTATGTCACGTCGATGTGACGGCAGCACCATTTTTCGATGCAGACTTGTCTGCCAATGTAAACCTTTGCAAGGATTGTTTGTGTTCCTGTCTGTGGGTTTCTACAACTGACCCTGTCTGGGTGATTAAATGACTCCATGCTGCAGATTTCAGCGCCACCATCCCTGGCTGGATCAGAAGGTTATACACACACAGGCGAGTACAGTAGATATTGATGTCGTCAATAAAAGTGTCTTGGAGTTATGTCAGCCGACTAGACGCTCCAAGGTTAAGCGGTGTTAAGCACTCCTCCTTCTCCTTGTTAGACATCGTTTGTCTCCGTGTCAATCACAACATATGTCAGCCGCTTTATGTTCGCTTGTTCGCTTGCAATGACAACTTTTCTGCATGCCCTCCTCCCCTCTACAATGCACACATCTAATAATCGTAGGTCACCCTCACGGTGCTGCGTGTGTTGAACCAAGGAGTGGGGGCATCGGCTATCGCTAATCACTAACACTGATGCTAACAGTACTGCTGTGGAAGCAGTAGCCTTGCAGCCGTGTGATCTCCAGCTAACCTTGCCCACGGGCCTCTTTTGTCTGCACGCCGCACACGGCTGGCTCCATCCTCTCTCTGTTATTGAGCGGGTTTAAAGGGGGGGGGGGGGGGGCTTAATCAATGGCGAATTGCTGGCACTGTTCTCAGGACAGTGACCGAAGCCCAGTCTGTTGCCCCCCTTTGCCTCCCTTCCACCAAATCACCCTGTTTCTTTCTCCTGCCTCCCTCGACCAGTCCTCCACCCCTCAGCCAGCGCCGCCATCCCCCCCCCACAACCCTCCTGTCTGATTGACACTTGAAAGGTGGCCGAGGACGGGGCCGGAGGCGATGTTCCACGCTCTGGAACCCTCCGTGCAGGGGAACAGCTGGTGACATCTGCAGAGAGGCCCACAAACGGCAGTTGAAAGCGTGCAATCGCGCCCCCTCCTTCTCTTCTTCCCTTGTCTCCCTCACTCTCTCCTTTTCTGTCTCCCCTCCTCTCACCCCTCTGCTCGTTCGTTCTCTTTCATTCTTTCTACTCCTGTCTCCCCCCTCTCACTCTCTTTGCCTCAGATGTCCCCTCTATCTCCTAAGAGCTGGCCCTTTTGTCTAAAACAGCGATACAGGCACCAAAACGCCTTTGAAAAGCATGCTTTAAACTTGAAGAGCGTACGCTGCAGCATGTGTGTCTGAGCAAAACTAAAGAGGGGGGACAGAAAGAAAAAAGGCAAAAAAGAGCGGGGGGGCAGCAAGTAAACGCCTGTATGTTGTACAACAGCCAAACAGAAACACTTTACTCTCTTTTAAATACACTCCCTCCAGTCATTTCATTTATTTATCTGTCTGCTTCTTCACTGAGAGTTCGCCTAGTGTCTCTGTGTTTGATCTTCTTACATGGAAAACTATCAGTCATATTGATATCCACGTGCACACGCCCAGTTAAAAGCTGCCTTTTAAGAGGCCCCATTGTCCCTGTTCAATGGCATTACCCCGGCTCAGCTCGCAGTGAGTGCTTGGGAAGCGGAAGGGGGTATCGACTCCCGTTAAAAGAATCCAAACGCGTTCACTGACGAGACACAAATCGCCCACAGGAATGTCAAACTTCCGACCCGTTCCCCCCTCCCTCCCTCCCCCCCCCCCCTCCCTCTCCATCTTTCTCTCTCATCCCTGCATTTTCTCTGTCCTAGAGTCAAAGGCTAAATCTTTGTTATCTCTCCTCTAGTGATTGTTTTTTTTTTGTGTCTTACATCGAGTTTTTTTGTGATTTGAAATTACTGCAAGGTTTTCATGAGACAAAACTCCTTCAACATGGCTGTCATTTGTACTGACCGGTGTGATGTATCCATTCATTTTCCATTTAATTAGCTCAAAAGAATCCTACGAAAGTTGACCAGCTTTCACACACCTGGCCACACCCCACACTTCCTGCATCCTCCTCCCCTTCCCTCAATCTCCACCTCCTCTCCTTCTCTAAGAATGTAAAGGGGAGGTCAAAAGGCCGGCGTGCTGCAGGTATTAATATTTCAGAGCTGTGTGAATCCCTCCTTTCAGGTAGCCGGCCTCGCTGACTGAAGGTATCTTCAGGACCCAGGGGCCGGCTGACGGACGAGCACAAAGCGCCCGTCAAGTTCTGAGCAGTGCTGTGGCTCACACTGTCCGTGTTTTTTTGTGGATGTGTGTTAGTGTGTGTATGTGTGTAAGCGGAAGGCTGGGGCAGCTCCCCCGCGGTCTCCTTTGTTGGGCTAACCTGCTGTTTGAATGGAGCAGGAGCTGTGAGTGACAGAGGAAAGTGTAGCGGGCGGTAAAGTGAGATTTTGACCTCTCAATCGCCGTTGAGGATGAGCAGGGGGAGTAAGGGAGTGTGTGTGAATGTGTGAAAGGTGCGTCGAGCCTTTAAGCTAGATTGTTGGTCAAGGAAGCAGGCCCAGGATGTGTGGCTTTCTTTGAAAGCGTGCTTGTGTTTGTATGTAAACTTGACTCAAGAGTGTTCAAAAAGCGAACGTTTCCTCTCAGATGAAGTAACGGTGCACCCAGCTAGCTAACTTAGTCGCTCAGTAACATGAAACAAGATTCCCCCCAATGATAATATTCAGTTTCAGCTCTGCCAGCGTGTCCTGTCTGCCCCTGTCCTGAGCCCCTCCAAGACAAAGGGGGAAGGAGCCCGGCGGGGGAACAGTAGCTTCTTGTTATTATGACACGCGGTAACATGAACTCCTTGGAAGACTTCTCCTGTCATCCCGGCCTGAGGTCCTCTTTATTCCACCGGCAGGGGAAGTGGAGGTCACGACCTCCTGGACAGATTATGTTGGAACATGCCGCGTTGTGTTGAAACTGACTTGAATAAGTTTATTGGCTAAGCTGCTGACGGCCCTTTGTGCTGACTCCCTCAGGATGCTGAATACAGATTAGTCCAAGGATTGACTATTCATATCAGATTGTGCTCAGCCAGAGTTTTTCCCTCATATCGCTCTTCTCACTGTCTTAACTTATCTAGAGAAAATCAGCTGCAGAACGAACAGAGGAAGAAACCATATCAAATTTATATGATTCGTTTTTTTATTTTCTGTTTTTCTAAGGTACAGAAGCTTTTTTTTTTCTCCTTTTCTTTATTTATGAGCTATAATTGTGATGTGTGTTTGATTTGATTCACTGGAATCACAAATGCATACAAGTTTTATAAGTAACAGACTCTGTCAAGAAGTTATACTATTAATTTAGTATGAATAATATTTCATAACTCATTTTTTATTAGTTATGTTTAATTGCAAAAGCACATTTTCCAGCCAAGGTGCTATTAGAATTAACGGCAGCACTTTTAAGAATTGCTAACACCTTGCACCTGAAACACAAACAAACACTCACTGTAACCATCTCTATCTTCTCTTTCATACATCCTTTTTATTTTGGAATAAATCTTTTAAGCATTCCATTTAAAATGATTTCATGCTAAAATTGTCTTAAACTAAATGAGATTTGTTTTTAATTAATAATTTGGTCGTATAAGGTGAAAAACATCAAGCATGCATTTTCTCGGTAAATTGTGTATCATGCTATTCTTTCCCCTCATACAGGTCAGTCTGCGATTTAAAAGATGTCATTGTCACCTGGCCGCTGACAGAGACCTGCTATTTTTAAAGTCTTGTTTGTTGCACTATTAATATTCTCACTCTGCAGTCCATGGCAGGGTTCAAAGGCGCACGCCACGGTGCAGGAGATGACAAGTCTGCTGTGGCACTGGGCGAGCCAAAAGAGTGACAGCGACGCGGCCGCTCGCTCTTGTTAACGAAATAAATAAATGTGCTCTGAAAAGCCAATAAGCGGCAGGCAGGAAGCAGAGCCAAGGATCGCTGCGTCAAAAACAACAGCTCCAACCATTAATCTCTCTAACTCTCTTAGCCCCCCTTCTCACTTTCTCTCTCTTTCTATCACTTTCTCTCTCTCTCTCTCTCTCTCTCTCTCTCTCTCCTCTGAGAGAATTACCGCCATAGATGTATAATTCACGGCGGTTTGGCTTTAGAAGGCAGCGGTTCTGTTGGAAAACACAGTGACAGCCAAGTTAGTGCACCCTCTCATTCAACTCAGCCACCTGTTCACAGGGGAGGGGGCAAAGAGAGACGCTTGATTTATATTTCATCTTTCCTCGCAGTCTAATGACTTTGTTGCGCTGCCGGGGCTGGAAATCGTCTCATGTATTAAAGATGACAACTTAAAGGAATCCTAAAGCCCTGACATGATTGAGCACTTACACCGACACTTTTGCTGTTAGTTGAGATTGCTTGTGTCAAGTTTAACTTGTCAGCTTCCTATTCCCAAGACTGACTCTTCATTTCAGGTCCAATCAGTGTCATCAAGTTTTAAAGAATGGCAAAACTTTGTACATTTGCGTGGATTCAACTCTGATGATGAACATCTCGGCAGCCTTTCCAAACGCTCTCCTTCTTAAGGTTTCATTTTGAATGATGGAGAATACAGCAATACATTTTTTTGTATGTGTACCTGCGCCTGTGCAGCTGTACACACGGCGGCCCGTGTCAGCGCCATCTATTAGCATGGCGTGATTTTTGGAGGTGAGGAGGAATAACAAGTTAGAGCTTTGGCAGACGAATGCTCTCGCCCATCTGCGCTGCCCCTGCATCAGTCTCAGGGTTTTCCTCGCCGATGATGAGGGCTGTCAGGGGCTTTTTAACCTCCTAACTGCTGCTCCCCACCGGCCCTAATCACACATTAATGACATCAGTAGGACCCCAGGGCTGGCCGCGTTGCTGCCTGCGCAGACAGAGTACTGATGAAGAGGGCAATTACGGAGCAGCAAATAGCATAACCTCCACTGATCTGTACAGGGGTTATGGGCTATTAGTGCGCTATTACGCTCAAAAGATACAGCAGAGGCTTAAGGAAGGATCTGGTACTGGGAGTAATTGGGGTGTCGTGTGTGTGTGTGTGTGTGTGTGTGTGTGTGTGTGTGTGTGTGTGTGTGTGTGTGTGTGTATGTCTTTACAAGGATGTGTGTGTTTGAAAGAATAGTGGAGAAGGTTATATAATTATTACTAACAAGCAGTTTTCAGTCAATTTGTCCATCTTTTTTAAATTCCTCCTGGATCTGCGGCCAAAATATCACCTTAGCCAAAAAAAAGTGTGATTATTTATTGATATGCACAAGAACTATCGCTGTGTAGCACCTCTGAATGGGAGAACTATTCATATTTCATCAAAATGTCTTTGATTTCAGACACACTACACACTTGCCCCTTCACACACACACACACACACACACACTCACGCTGCGCTCTCAGCCCTGTCCGTTTCCTTGCTCGGAGATGAGTGAGAGTGTTTGTATGAAATATTAACAGGCCATTTGCTCCTCTGCTCCTCTGTTTGAGAGCTGGATGTTGGCTCTGTGTCTCTGGTCCCTCTTTGAGGCCATCTGTTGGGTACGGGCACCAGGGAGGTTTTTTTTCCGGGAGGGGTCCCTGTCACCCATGCAGGCCAGCCCAGAAAGTAGCACCGCCCTGGGGATCGATACATCCAACCTGCTGGGTGACGGAGCATCAAAGCTCCCCAACCTGCCAGATCACTGTACATGCTACGAGGGCCACTGATATGTAAACGCTGCTGCTTACCATCAGGCCCTCGGGGATCCGCCACAGTCTTTGTGCCACTTCTGAGGGGCTATATTCACTGCAATTTATGTGCTATTTATGTTAACCTTTGTAGAAAGGCAGTTTGGTCACAGATCACTTGACAAAATGCCCAGGATCCCTTTGGAGAGGCTTTCTTCTGTTTTAAAGGTTGCTTCCAGTGTTTAATAACTGCTAAAAAAAAGATAGCTTTTTAAGTTCTCACAATTCTGGTAAAAAAAAAAAAGATCTTCTTGAAAAAAAATATCTTATAAATCAAGAATTAATTTTTATCTTCCATTGCAATAATGGCAAGCTTCAAGACATCCCTCAGAGCAGATAAATAAATAATTAACAGTGTAAAAAACACTAATACTATCAGCTTTTTACATACAACTGGCATTACACTTTTTCCTAATCACAGAGGCGTGTCAATAATTACTGCCACTGCTTCTTGTACAGCACAGTTATTGTAGCATTTCACTTTCCTCTTATGACATCAATCAATTTAGACAAGTATATACAATCTGTCTAAGTGTGTGTGTGTGTGTGTGTGTGTGTGTGTGTGTGTGTGTGTGTGTGTGTGTGTGTGTGTTTGTGTGTTTGTTGACATTTGATGTCCTTGTTTTGGGTAATGGATTTGTCCCTGGCACAGAAAGAGGGGCTGGGCCAGAGGCAGTCTTATGAGGCCCCTGGGTTAAGGAGGCTGCATTAGCCCACTGCTAACTGATTACTGATCAGACAGCTGGTGCACACACACACACATGCACACACACATGTACACACACACGCACACACACACACACACACACACACACACACACACATACGTGCATGCATGAACATGCCTGTGTGCATGCATTTGTGCAAACACACACATACATGTATGTGCACATTCACTCACAACTGATCTATTAACATAATTAAATTCTCTTGAAATTGAAATGCACTGATGTAAACGGTCAGCAGAACAATCAAAAGAGGTTGTATGAGGGTTTAAGGTGCTCAGTTGTTTCTACCTCAGACAGTTATGCTTGTAAAATATCTTTTTTTATGTTTTTAATACTAATTCACTTTTTCTATCTGATACTAAATGCATTGCATGACCTAAATAAGCCCGATATGAAAGCCCTACAAGAGGATATAGCAAAGGGAAGATTAGATTTGTAATATAAAGAGATGGATTAGCATTAGCATGGGGATATCATTATTACACTTATCTGCATTCCAGACCAAACCTGGCTTTTTTCTCAGGAATAATAGACACACACACACACACACACACACACACACACACACACACACACACACACATGCAGACGTACAAAGGGCACCAGAACTTGTACACACACATACTCCCTCTCAGCCATACAATCCACGTCTTGGCCCTTCTCTGGTTGGTTGGTATGTGCCAGAACACTGGTGCCATGACTGTGACCATGTGTGACGCTGGCAGCACCTGGGGCCTCACAATAAAAATACAGCCATCATCAGAGGTCTTATTCACAGACCAGCACACCGTTGCCTTTCAAACACAGGAGCACCCGCTGTCATCTTTAGACTTCCATCAGATGGTTCAAACAGCACCTGATCTGTGTTACAATGAGAGTGAAATACCAAAATCAACTAATTCTATGTCTAGAAAAGTAGGATTTAATGTGTGACTTTGCTTAAACAAAATGTACACAGTAGGTGTTTTAAGGCTTTAAGACTGAGGATTAAAAAAAAAATGTGTCCATAAAGACTGTATCCAGTTTCTGCACACAGTGAACTAGGCTGGAAGCACTAAAGCCACAAATGGCTCATGGAAGTGTGACGCGTTGGAGAAGAATAGATTTGATAGTGTGTTAATGGACAGTTTTAGTGTCGAATTACACCCCATGGGAGCAGCTATACTGTGAAGTGTATTCTCACAATAAGGGTTAAAGGATCTCTCTCTCTCTCTCTCTCGAGCACACACACACACAAACACAATCACACACACATTTTGTTGCAAAATTTTTAGAAGGCAGTTTTTAAAATTTGTTTGTAGTTTTTAGAGTGATTAAAATGTGTGTGTGTCCAGGATTACTAAAATGGGGGGTGGGGGGTGGGGGGTGAAAATACTTAAAATGTTGGTTCTGCATGTATGTGTGTTTGTGAATGAGAGAGAGACAGTGTGATAGTTAAATAAGGCAGATTGAAGTGTTAACAACATTATTCCATATTTCCTCCTGTGAAATAAAGCATTGTTTCCTCTGTTGCCATCACGAAGGGAATGCCATAATCCCAGATTAAAAAGGGATGGGTTAGCTGAAACACAATGAGCCTTTTGTGTTTGTGTGTTTACGTGTGTGTGTGTATGTGTGTGTGTATGCGAATGTGTATGTAGAGCGTTATTGTTTACTGTACAGCTTAAACACCTGTGGGAGGGGGAGACATGTTCTCATGCATGCACTTGCAAAGTGCAGATCACTATTCACCACCAACGGCATCCTCAAAGGTGGACCACTGCTCACAACACAAGAAAAGAGGCTTACTATTGGATCGATATAATATTACTTTTTGTGATAGGGGGAGATGAAAATTGTCATGTTTTCCCACCAATTCAAATTTGGTCACAACTTGATTATTCCCACAAGAATAGCCTTACAAAACTCTAATAGATGTCAAAAATGTGATCAGGTTCAGCATTATTTATTATTACCTTTCGCATTTCTATATAATGGAGATTTTACCTAACCAGGTCCACATGGGGTCTCCCAGGCCATGAGCAGGGGCTTAGGCCCCCACTAAAACTGTCATAGTTCTGGGTCAGTCATGCATGAGAATACATGGGTCACCGAATGGGCTGGAAAAAAGCAGCTCACAAGTTGCTCACTGCGACAGATGTCCCCTGGAAGATTTCTCCACCTCAACCCCCTCCTCCCAGCCCTCTCCACCTCCATCATCCAGCCCTCCATGCTTCTAAGCTGGGAGAGAGCAGCGAGAGGTGATCCCTGCCTGCTTAACCTACTTCCCAAGACCTTGCTCTTAAATGGTGTGTATTTGTGTGTGTGTGTGTGTGTGTGTGTGTGTGTGTGTGTGTGTGTGTCTATGTTTTTATTCACCATAATCAACTATCAACATTGTCCAAACACCTGCATTTGTGCCTGTGAATACCACACTTAGACATCATGAGATCTTCCATGCTTACATATCTCTCTCTCACAGATAGTATGAAAGAATTAGAATGTTATAATAACACTTTGTTTTCAGCGATTGCAGGAATGTCAATATTAAAATTTGTGGATTAAACAAAAACTTAAATGCAAATACTTCTCTCAGTTTTGGATGGCTCTGTAAGACTTCACAATAAGGGAAATAACATGTTCAGTCGTTGCCCAGAAATGAAGTGTAGAAATGATTTGTTAATAAACAGTTAAACAGAAAACTAGTGAGGAACTAATAGGAAGCAACTTAGATTTTGTTGAATCATGACTATTTTCCTAATCTTTCCTTTTGAAGAACTATACAGCAGATAATGATGAATTACAGTTGAATATGCATTTATATCTGGGAATTGATCATAGTTGTCATTTGCTCAAATGGTCATTTTTGATTAAATCCAGACCTTCCAGTGAATGGCTAAAAGATTGTGATAGCTCTTTAATTACAAATAGCTTTCTCATGGTTGAGTGTGATACAAGAAGTCTCTCCCCTGTCCACAATCAACCTCATTAGATACTGTATGAATATTTGGTTGAATATGAATTGCCAAGTCAGAAAACAGAAAATTAATGACTGGACAACATCTAATGTGTTTGGATTTTCTGTCAACCCAATGTTTGGTATTGGTTTTAATCAAGCACTTTGTTTTGACATTAAATTGATTATAAATTCAAACCACAATTTAACACCTGACAAATGCTGATAATGGATCTGATGATGACTTGATGTCTACCCAACATTGGGATTAGTTGTCTCAACTTAAGTCCGGTTTTGACACAAACCTGATCTTGGGTTTTGACTTCTGATAGATGTTGGGTTTCAATGTCAACTCAACAGTGTTTTTTGCAGTCAACCAAATGTTGAGTTTTGACTTCAGTCAAGTTGGGTTTTGATGTTTACCCAACATTGGGATTTGGTGTCAAACTTTTGGGCCACTAAAGTCAACATGGTGTTTGGTTTTTACACAAGTCCCTAGTTTGACAGTGTAAAGCGCGTTGTCTAAAGCGCAAGGCGCAGAGTGATTTAATGAATGGTAAAATGGTAAATGGACTTGAGCTTGTATAGCGCTTTGCTCGTCTTCTGACTACTCAAAGGGCTTTTACGACGTAGTTCATGTCTATGTATCCAAACAATGATTGCAGAGGCTGCTATTTAAAGTGGCCATCAGTATTAGCTAAACCCATTCATACACATTTATACACCACCGGCGAAGCAGCAAGGAGAACTTGGGGTTAAGTGTCTTGCCCAAGAACACATTGGACAGGCTGCAGGATTGAACCAAAGCAAACCAATTCATCATTCTAATTTAGTCAAGACATGTTTTGGTTTCAGCTACTGCAGAAAAGGATTAGGGCCACTGAGGAAACTTAACTTTGAGTTCTTACTTTAAAGTCTGACTGTTTAGTTTTCCATCTTTTTCCAACTTTTTTTGAAGAACTCCAACTTTAAACTCCAAATTCTGAGCTTAATTCATGAGAAAAAGTCAAACAAAAAAATCTACTCCCTTCAAGTTCTTGGATATGAAGATTTGTAGCTTTTTTCATTCCTTTCTTTACTTCTTGTAAAAACAAACAAGCAATTAAATACATGAGCATTAGTAAATTTGTCCAAACAATTTATCAAATTAACTGCTATTGCATGCAAACCTGCATTTTCTTTGCGTAACACATTAAAGAACTTTGATTATTGAGGTTTTTCTCTTTCCTCTCACTCTGTACAAATATATAATGCGGGGTTTGCTATTTGAAGAGTTTTTCTTATTATTTAACATAATGACACTAATAAAGAATTGCATTATTTCAGACAGGACAGATAAAACCTCAAACTGAATAAATGCAATACCCACAAGCTGTTTTTCATCCATTAGACTTTTTTCTATCAGCAATATTTACTAAGATTGTGATGTATATCATTAATAATGTGCACTCCATTTGCCCTGCTGCATGTAGACAGTAAAGATCGGGAAAAATACATAAAAAATGTAGAATAATTAAAGTGATGACATTTTCTTAGAGTCTTGTAAGCACTTAAACAGATTGTAACTTTAAAAAAAAACTACTAAGTGCGTTTCAGAACCTTTTTTCGTAAACCATTTGAGTCCGGAAAGTCGAACACTGCGTTCTCAGCACACAGCGTTGGATTAGGGAGCGCTCGGTAACAAACTCTTCCATGTCATCTACAGTGAGATATAGATCAATCTATCAGATGCAGGCAGGCAGCCATTAGATATAGACACATTAACAGAGGGAGGCTGCAGCAAAGGGAGGAGGGAGTCTCTTAAATAAAGAGAAATTAAACAGATGAAGGGATGGTGTCTTTAAATACCGCTCAACCATGGTACGACCTCCCTCATCCTTTAATGTAATGAGAAGAGGCGGAATAAAAGGCTTGGCCCTAGGATAAAAGGTGATGGCGTTTTTTTATTCTTCCCTTTTTTTTAGCGGTGAAAGCCTTATCCTAATGTAGATTAGATGTTAAATCTGACAGAAGGATGAAGCATTGGTTAGAGGCTGTTCACCTTGTTTCACTTGGTCGCCTGGCCGAGGTTTTACGAGAGACACGTTGTATCATGTCCTGATGAACAGAAGACAAAAAAAGGGCTGCCCGTGTGCAATATACTTCAAAAGGTGTCTTATGTATCATTTCTGGACGCCGCTTAAAAATAAATGTTCTGGTTGGTATATGCCAAAATGAGGGAAAGAGTCCCTCTGATACACACTCTGAAGCGTATCACAATGTCTGTTCATCTTCACTGCACTGAATTTGAGGATAAATATCATTTGTTGGTCAAGCAGGTCATTAGTGAGTGACAGAGAAGAAAAAAATCTGTGTGTGTTTGTGTGTGTGTGCATTTTCTCTGTAATAATAATCCCTACGAAATCCAGATTTCTCAATCCGGTAGCTCAAGCTGACACTTTAAATAAAATCATTCTAATCCCACATGGTAAGAGAAATGAAAATGAGGAGATTAACATGGAGGGGGTTAGGAAGGGGGAGTTGCGGGGGGGGTTGTCCTCCTCCCGTGCCCTGTCTCTCGCTCTCGCCCCTCTCTCCCTGTCTCTACTTTTACTCCTGTTGCTTCCTCCATTGAGAAGAGTGACACTAGTTTTTACTGCATGTTTGGGGTTTATAATCTTCAATTTTCTGTATGGGGAATGTTTGGACACTGAAATAGTGTCGACTGAAATATGTGAGTGAGTGTATAACACTAACAGGACCACTTATCCAATAAAATGATGGGGAATGATCCCCCTTCTGTCCCCTCCCTCATTTGCCTTACCCACAAACAATTAAAAAACGCACTCCCTGTTTCATTCACTTCTATAAATTAGATAATAAGTTAGGTTTGAATGTGTTGGGATTTTAAAGTGGTTTGCATTCAGTCTAAACACTCGCCTACTTTCCAACTCCTTTACGCAAAGAAGGATACAACACACTTGTTGCAGGTCAGAAACTACCAGACAGACCTTTATTAAGACTTCTTGTGGAGGACCATGCATCATTTTAACTTCTGTTTGTATTATCAGGCTATATTGTTGGATAATAGGATAATGCTTCTTGCAGCGTCAGACTTTCTTATGTGTGTTCCCAGGGCTCAGCCATAATTTACCAACAAAACCAAGAAAATACCACCGGTGTAAAATCATGTCCTTCATTGTTTAAAGGAAGAAGATAGGCCGGCACACTTACAACGTTTCGACCAGAGGTCTTCTTCAGGTGATAATTGTTAAACCTGATGAAGGCCTGATACAATGATCACCTGAAGAAGACCTCTGGTTGAAACGTTGTGATCAATTCAAACTTTTTGTGGCATTTGAGTAAGTGTGCGGGCCTATCTTCTTCAGGCCTAAGTCTACTGATTTTGCACTGCCCTATATGTGATGTGCGTATAATTCTACAATTCTACAATTCACTTAGCAGACGCTAAGTGAATTGTAGAATAACTTCCACCTTTTTCTTCATTGTTTAAATGACAAATGACAATGTTTAAATGACAATACTTAAAACAATTCTATTGCATATAAAAGTACTCTGTTAAACAATTGAAGGAAGAGGACACAAATATTTCACAAACATTCATTGTTTAATGAATCTGTAAATCCGTTTTTACTCCGTGCTGCCTTTTCTACTGTTGGTGTTTGACGAATACAAGTTGGCATTTACGCCCCATTACCCAGAAAAAGCAGAGCAGAAGGTCTTCAGTTTGGTTAGTGAACACTTCACAATCCCTGTTTTTACTGCTTAATCCTGCCCTTGTCCTCATCCTTCCTGCTTCCTCCTCTTTTTATCTCCGCATCTCTACCTCTCTGTCAACCTTCCTCCGCTCTCTCTCAGGCTCTGTCACCTCACCTATTCTCAGCCTTTCATTTAGAATACAACATTCCCTCCATGCTGTATTCCTCCCCTCGCTTTTTTGTTAACCCTCACCCACACACACTTTATCTCCATATGATTCATTTACCCTCTCTCTATCTCTCCAACTGTCCTCACAATCTCTCCCTCCATCCGCCCCCTCCATGTCCACCTCTTAAGCATATCCTTTTTTCTCCTTTTCTCCTCCATCTCCTTTCCTTTTAAAGGATAATCTTCAGTTAAGTGGACAGCACTTCGCTCACTCTCGCTCCCTCTTAAGTGAGCATCTGATAATCTCAGGATTCTCTGTTGAACCCACACACAGAGGGAGGGCGGACGGATCAGAAAGCCCAGAATGGAAGGTCTAAACTGGGTCAAGAAAAGGCCAGTGCCTGGGTCTACTGGGAGCTGATGGGAGCGGATTGGGATGGAGAAACGATTGATGCCAAACAAAATTGGAGAGAGATAATCAGAACAGATGGACATCATCACTCTTTCCTTCTATATTTCTCACTTCAAGGCTGCAAGGCCTCGACTTTCAGCTAGATAGAAAGAATTAGAAAAAAGTAAAAAAAGAATATGTTTAAAATGCAAATAAAAGAACATCAAATAACTAAAATAGGGATATGATGTAATTTTATTCTGTCTGTAAACAATAAAAGCTGGTTGAAAAATGAAGGAAAGATGCATCCATGTTGAAGGGGTCGCTTAAAGGACATGACACTGGATGCACACACTCAAGTTGGCACACACACACACACACACACAGATTTTGCTGATTGTACAAGATTGGATGAACCTCCTTACATGAGAGAAAAGAAGCCCTTAGTCAGGTTACACACACATCCACACGCATACTTGTTTTTTCTTTCTTCCGCTGTCCTCTTCACGGGTCAGCGGGTGAATAAAGCCGCTGTCACTTTCCTTTGGGAGGCGTCAGTGACAGGCGGTCTGACCACGATAAACTTCCGCACAGGAAGAGGAGATTCCTGCAAGGAAAAGGCCAGGAGGATCAGGAACGGCCCTGGGCATCACTTGTCCTATGTCTAAGCTAAAGACACTAACAACAGCACCAGCGTGTGTATTCATGTGTGTTCTGTACAGTGGAAAGCTTGTTAGGGGTTGACCAATACTACAAATACAGCGTAACTCAAATGTAGGATTTTAACATAAATAACAAAACAAATATTCTAAGCTGATCCAATTTTAAAACAGTACTGTAAGATTTGAAGTACTTAAAGCAAGCTTCCATCTGTTTGTAACTGAGTACTGGTTTACTTCAGGGTTAAAAGAAGACATCTGTGACACCATCCAGGGTTTTTGTAGATCAGTTAGTAAAATGACACATTCACCTTATTTTTATTGAAAGTTCTTTTTGGGACTATTTTTCCCTTTAGTGACAGGAGACATGGATGAAGTAAAGGAGAGCAAGAGATGATGAAATGCAGCAAAGGTCACCCCACATACAGGGCCTGTAAAACAGCACCTGTGAAGGGAACTTTTGTTTTTCAAGATTATTTGTCTTTTAGTTAGAAATAGGCACCACTTTTAGGTGCCACGGTAAATTAACAAATGGTTTCTATTCTTACACTTTCTTTTTGATTTTGCAGTCCAGTTCAGAGTAAATCAGAAAGGCTGAAAAAAAAGTGATACCCAAACACATTGGGGCTGCTCTTTGGCTCTGCTGTACTTTGAACTATATGCTAGCATGCTTAAAGTGACATGTTGATATCAAGCAGGTATTCTATTTCTTTTTCACCCTCTATGGTTATTGTGTTGCCATGTAAATAGTTGGGATTCCCACAAAAGCAGAAATAAGAACTTATCTGATGATGGTGCTGGATCTAAGGTAGAGTTAACTTTTACTGAAGGAAATGTGTATCCATCAGGAAGTGGTGTTTTGCTTTTTTTTGTCAACCTCATTCTGGCAATAGATGGAAAGGCAAAAGATCACCTAATTCAGTAGGCTTTGTATTGTGAGACAAAGCGGCAACCTCCGGTCTTGAAAAATTAAGACAAGGTGGAAGTGCAAAAACCTGCAGTTCGCCGAGTTTCCTCTTGAGGCTGGGTCCAGGAGCCCCGAAAGTCACATACACACCACAGCCAAAAAAAGCTGGTTTGTACAGCATAAATAAACATGTTTAAAGCCTGGTACAAACAACAAAATAGGTCTGATTAGTTATTGTCATCATGGGCAAACACTGAACGGGGCTTGATTTTTTTCATTTGGATCCGATTTTTAGAACGATACGTGTTATCCATAGTTAGGCGCGTAGCTGACATGATTGACAGGTGGGCGCGGTGTAACGGTTTGTCAAGAGGCTCAAAATCCACCTCAGCTCCGCCTGTTAGGTGACTGAAAGTTAGGGTGAGACAACATTTACAGCATAGTGGCTGCTGCCAATGAGCCTCCGGAACCCCCTCGCTGAGGTCAATCAGGCTTTGTCAATTCATATTTACAGTCCATGTCTGAGACAAAGAAATGATTGTACTTTTTTTTTTTTTTTTTTTTTTTTTTTAACAGCAATCCAATTACTCTATATACAGCTGAGGTTATGGAGTTTGGACCATTAAGAATAATAATTTCACTTTTTTCTTCAGGTACTTCCCAAGCTGTGTAAAAACAAAAGTGGCACATGGAGTCCATCTCAGGAGGGGGTATTACTTAGAGCAGAGATTCATGCACACGCACACACGCACACACACACACACACACACACACACACACACGCACACACACACACCACACACACACACACACACACACACACACACACACACACACACACACACACACACACACACACACACACACACACACACACACACACAGTGAAAGACGCTGCTCATGAGTGTATAGAGAGGAGATTACTACACGGTCTCTTCTAGGAACTGCCCAGTGAGCCTTTGTGTCAGTTGGCTAAAGTCTGCTCCATGTGTGTGTCTGTGTCTGAGAGGGTGTACATTTGCCTGTGTGTGTGTGTGTGTGTGTGTGTGTGTGTGTGTGTGTAACAGTGAGATCTTTTATCTCTATAACAATGACGCCACAAATAGGCACATGCCTCGCTATTCTTGTCCTCTCAAGGCTCCTCTGGTGCTGTGGTGGGTGTACCCAGGCATACGCGGTGTTAGAGAGATTTGGACCTGAATTTGTGTGTGTGTGTGGTGTACACTCACACTCATGTTCGTGTGTCATTGTGCTTGTACAACAATTGTTTTGTAACTAAGGAGCAGTTTTGTTCAAAAATTACTTTTCCGTCTCCTTTCTCCGACAAAATGAGTTTTCAAAATTAAAACACACTCTTGCATATCAGTGGATTTATTGGCAATTCTGCAGGCTTTCACTTAGAAATTAAATTTTAGAGGAGGTGATTATTTGTGCAGTTGCATGCCAAGCAACACACCAGAGGTTTTATCTTTTCCAGAGTATGTTTTGTTTGTTCGAAAAACTTTAAGTAAAATGCCAAGAACCATGCTGGGGTGTGTTTGCTTAGCTTCTCACTCTATGGCAATAAAAATCAGAGGAAATATTAATCAGATAAGCCAACACTCCACACATTCTTTATCCTTTGTTCACTTTTATTTCTCAGCTGGGTGGTGAAGCATTTTTACTGGCAGTAAAAGCCTCTTCTTTTCTGTCCAGAAACATTATAAGTCCTCCTGAGGGAGTCGTGATGGTCCTTCTCAGCCAACTTGGACACACCCTGAGGTAAAAGTAGCAGTGAGATCTAATTAGCCCAAAGCACCTGAACCAAGCCGGCACACGACAGGATGAGGGTGTCAGCACCCTCCCGTTAAACACATTCTTCCTCCTGTTGTTTTTCTCTTATTTCTTCCACTCACCTCACTCTTATAACAGGAAGTCATTGGGATGGGGTGGGGGGGGGGGGGGGGGGGGGGTGTTAAATGAAGATGAGGAGGGGGTTTTGTGTCATTCCATACAAGCAGAGACGTCCATTGCAACACATAAAATTCCTAAAGATAGAGAAATTAGAGAGAGGTGGAGGAACAATGGCAGAGATGGGATGAGATATGAGATGGAGGAAGGGAGGAGGAGAAGGAGGAGATGAGGGCACAGGGGTGGGGGGTGGGGGGGGTCCTCTCTAGGGTCGTGCTCGGAGGGCGTCGGGCAGCACGAGAGGCAGGATGTTATGGTTTATTCAGCCCAGGAGTGGGGGCGATGTGGACAAGGTGTGCCTTGCCCTCAGCACCAGCCTCAGCGTGATTTATAGCGGCGCTGGCAGACGCGGCCGTCCACGGGGAAGTCTTTGAAATTGCCAGGAGTGATTTGCATGAATTTAGGCCTGTGAATACACACTGAATGTACGTAAGTGCACACTGACTCAATGTTGGATGTTCATGTGTGTGTATAAGTTCATGTATGTGAGTCTAGGCCTTGTTGTTAACCTGTCGGTGAAGAATGATCATGCATGCCCCAACAGAGGATAGATGAAGAGGCCACTCTGATTAATTACAAGCCACATACATACATTGCACTGTACCCAACATGCAATGCACAGAATTATAAGAACAATACTCTGACAAAGTGCAATGATTCCACGGAAAATATAGAGTACAGGAAGAAGAAAAAACACAATCTCTTAAAGTAGAAATAGTGATACAAGACCGTAAAAATAAGCAATGTTCTGTCCTCATGTTCTGTATAAGTGGTGTATATATATTTAGACAGTCCGACACTTTCCTAACATCAAGCCTCTGAATACAGCTGTAAGCTTGTCCACAGGTTTATTGACATGTCAAGGAAAGTGTGAAACTAAAGCATACAAAAGGTGTAACAATTACATTTTGATTTAACCTTTGATAAAATGGGTTCTCTTATTTATTTGAGTTTTTTTTATTATTAAAAGTATTTCAGCAGCTTGCAGTGTGGCAATGAGCTAAAGGCATCTAAAGCCCTTTTTACAATCCAAGTGAAAAAGAGCGCAACAAAGCTCCGCCGTCACGACACCTTTGAGCTAGACATTCCCAAACACTCACCAAACACAGACAAAAACCAGCTGGTTTCGCCCAGCTGGCACTGCCTCTGTTACTTTCTCCGATACCGACTGACAACAGAAAAACTTTGACCCACCTTTGGTGGAGGCGTTAGCTGATGATGTTGTCTGAGGCTGACGGGATGAAAGAGGTTAATCAAACTGTGGAGACTGGGTTTACCGGATGATGGCTGATGATGTGATCTGAGGCTGACGGGATGAAGAAGGTGATGTAAGTGCAAAGACTTTGCAGTGATGGGGAGGTGCACGTAGCAGCAATATGAGGGGCTAACAATGAGGGAGTGGAGCAGTGCTATTGGATAGATGTGACCAGGTGATGTTAAGAGCTGAGTGAGCTTGCGTTGAGGAGTGCAGGCAACATAGTGTGAGAATGAACATTCAAACCAGCATGCAGAATAATGTCTTCCTAACGGAACATTAGCTATAGAGCACAATACTTACTAACCATGCACTACAGGAGGCATGAGACGTTTATGCAGATGATAGTGGATGATAGATGCAATTTCACCCTACCACATTAACATGCTCATTCTTCCTGATTACTGGTCATATGACATCACTACCTGTAACTTACTTCCTGTTGTTCTTTAAGTCAATGGTTATCAACCAGTCTAGCCTCAGGACCCACCATCAACTGCTTTGTTCGAAATTGCAACCCGAATTTCTGATATTTTTCAACCAATCAGATTTATTTTATGAAAAATATGCAGTTTGGACCTCAGACGATACAAAACATAACAACAGAACAGAGAGAACAAAACAAACATGTTCAAAAAGCCCGCCTTAAGCCGTTTTCAAATCTCTTGAAAACATCTTGATAATTAGAGGAGGACTGCTCAGGATATTCTCCTGACCTGACTGTTCAAATATGCACTTCACAACAGGAGACTATCCCTGTCAGACAGTAGGGGGGACAGGGGGGTCTCCTGAGGTCAGACCAGACGTAAAAAAAAAAAAAAAAAAAGACAAAGTAACAGAGTCCTCTAAACGATGCTATGACGACAATATATTTGCCTTTATATCAATGCTATGTGGAGTTTAACGGAATCCACTATCCACAAAAGAGCGGAGAACAAGATACTGATGAACAGGAAACGTAATGCAGCCGTGTAATTAACAGTAACTCTGTGCACCGTGCAGCAGTCATAAACAGCACTACCCCCCCTCCCTTTGATACACAAATGAGTTTACTGAGCAAACAAACAACTTTGATAATTATGTTAAAGCATCAAACTTTTGGTTTGTGACAGTTTTTAGCGCCCTCTGTAGACAAAGTGGTATGTCCTGTCTCTTTGTTGATCTCTGTCCTGTGCAAGCTAAGGCTAAGGTGTTTTCTGCTGAAAAAACAAACGCTTCTTTATTTTTACAGTCAAACATAACAATCTCTTCCAATCTCTGTGGGTGAAAAATGTAAACAAAGGTGGTATCTTCAATGTGTTAAAGCTCACTTTGTTTGACACCCACCTAAAAGAAGATAATAGCATTAAAAACAGATTCTTATATAAACTAAGAATGTGTTTACTAATGGTCTAGTTTGCATTTTTAGGCCATAAAGAGGCATCCATATTAATTGCAGTAAGTTTCATAAAGAGTAAAAAAAAAAAAAAGCCCTCACAGGAGCTTTAAGTTCATTTGTCAACTGTTGAGTCAGACCAACAAAAAAGATAGTATCTTTGCATTGTTATTTTCATTTGTCTTGGCACAAGAATCTTTTTTCTCCGAAAAAATAACCTGTTACTGTTGCTTCCCTTGTTGAAGCCATTTTGTGCTTTTTTTGTTTAAAGTGTAAGATATTAAGCTCTCTCCTGCGCATTCCCTCAATTCATCATTTCAAGTCATCAGATTTCAAGCAAGAAATCCATTTTTTTGTAAGTGGTCTGAAAATAGGAAAATAACACGTACAGGGTAGTGGAGTAAAAAACTACAATTTTCTCTCTAGAATTATAATCTCGCAAATACTTTATTAATCCCCAGGGGGAAATTTGGTTGTTTCAGTTGTTCTTACTCACAATACAGCTGGAGAAGCATAGAAATAGAAATATGAATAAAATATGAAATGTAAATAAGAAATAATGCAATAATTACAACAAGAGCAAGTGTTGAAGAAATAAAGCTATGTACAAAGTGCATATTATCGAAGAAATAAATATTTTTATGGAAAGTGCAGATCATTAAAGAAAGTATTTATGAACAAGAAGCACAAAGTATTGAAGAAGTTCAGCTATACAGAAAGCGCAGAGAGTTGAAGAAAATAAAGCAATACATAAAAAAGTGCATAATGAAATGGTAAGATATTATAAGAGTATTGCACAGTAGCCTCAGTAAAGCACATATTGGATAGATTCTTAACCGGTTTAGATTCGGATTGCACAGTTTATATAAATAATGAATATGAATAATTGGAGGAGTTCACAGTTGTCTGTGTGAAATCGTTCAGGGTCAGAAAGAGTGTTTGACACTCAAGAGGGAGGAGTTGTAAAGTCTGATGGTCACAGACAGGAATGACTTCCTGTGGCATTCTGTGGTGCATCATGGGGGAATCGGTCGTGAGCTGAATGTGCTCCCGTGTCTGACCAGCACATCGTGAAGTGAGTGGTGTAGCAGCATTTATATAAATACTTTGTTTTCCGATAATGGAAATGTATAAAGACATTATCGTTGAAAGATTAACAGACATTATTTTCATGAGCCAAGAAGCTCATAGCTAACTCTGGTACAGCTAAGTGGCATTGTCCC